>NW_007055098.1:0-946 GCF_000164805.1 Carlito syrichta | reverse complement strand
GGAAGAAAGAGAAGTCAAAGTGACAAAGAATACCAGTGCAGAATTGGAACACCAACTTAGACATATGAGTGTGGCACTGCATTCTCTAAGATGAAGAGTTCTTTTTCCCCTAATCTCCTCCACTCTAATCCATTAATTCTGTCTGCATGTGATACTTTTTTTGGATATTTCTGCCTCTATGACATGGATGTTTCAATTTGGAAAGACAGTGTGTGTGTGTGTGTGTGTGTGTGTGTGTGTGTGTGTGTGCGTGCACACACGTGCACTGCACGTGTATGGAATGTAAATCACTTAGTTGAAAATAGATTTGGAAGTTTAATATATAAATAAATGCAATCATGCATAGATTTGAAAAATAAATAATTATCTTCACCTTATCCTGAAACTTCGCTACATTTGTTTGAGTAGGCTGTGCCTATAGTCGGGATCAGTTTCATTGAAATAAACCAACCATTCCCTCAAGACCAGCTTTCCTAACCTGGGCTGTCCCCCAAGATCCCCTGCTTGCACTATGTCCAATCCAGAACACTCATTCATTGCATGCAGGTTTTGTCATTTCTTTATTTTCTTTCAGAATAATTTCATTGATGATAAGAAAATGCATTCTTGAGACTAAAATAGAAAAGAGAGAGAGAGAGAATGCCCAAAGAACTTTTCTTTAGGCCAATTCTGCCCCTTTGCACAAATGTGGTATTCTATATTTTTGTTTGTGTGTTTGTTTCATTTTGCTTTTTTTCAGCTTAAGATGCAGAATGTGCCATGAGATCATTACCATTCTTGTAGAATCTGAAAAACTTGGGGGTAAAACAGACCGTGTGGGTGTTAGAGTTTTCCAGGTGATCTTTTCAGTCATGTGGTTTTGAACTCTATTTTTGAACTCTATTTTTGAATCTGAACATGGCAGAATGGAGGCCCTGTGCGATGTGAACAGCACAAGGGAAAAGGA
>NW_007055097.1:0-647 GCF_000164805.1 Carlito syrichta | reverse complement strand
TAACAGACTGGAGTAAAAAAATCTAGAGTACGTATGCTCAGACTAAAAGGATAAATTACTCAAGTAAAAAGTACTGATTTTGGAAAAAAGGGGTTTAAAGAAAGTATCATTTAATGAATCCTATGGTACACAAGACCAACAATAGGACATTTCCATCACAAAGGGTGAATTTCTGGGAATTTTACTTTAATCTTGACCACTCAAAAACTTTATTTCTTCTCAAAACTGGCATCCAGCATTATCTTCTTAGTAAAACCTAGCCTGTTAATGTCAAGAGAGACATCACTCTTTCTTCCTTTGTGATTTACACTGTCCCTACAGACAATTCTGTCACAGCACAATCCACACTCAATCCTCTCATTTACCTATTTCACCCCCTTGAGGGCAGGCACAATGTCTAATCCATCTTCGTTTTCCCACACATTTGTCATACAGCTGCTATTAAAAGCCTGGTGCAGAGGCTCAACCTATAATCTCAGCATTTTGGGATGCTGAGGTGAGAGGATTGCCTGAGCCTGAGGGTTCAAAACCAGCCTGAACAACTTGGTGAGACCTTATCTCTACAATAAATCAAAAAATTAGCAGGGTAAGGTGGTGTGCATATGTAGTTTAAGCTACTTGGAAGGCTGAGGCAGAAGGATTTCCTT
>NW_007055096.1:0-796 GCF_000164805.1 Carlito syrichta | reverse complement strand
TCAGTAGTCAAGGTGTCTCCCATAGATGTCAAAGTTCTGAGCTGATGTCATAAATGACAATATGACATGGCTGTTTCCCGACTTTTCTTAAGTCTTATAATATAAACATTAGCCTTTTAGTCAATCTACAGATTCAGTGAAATAACCATTAAGTTAACATCATTATTCTCAGACCTGGAAATTGCAATAAAGGGTTCATATGACACCATAAACAATCATGTATAGCCAAAAGAATCTTATCAAAAGAAACAAAGCAGGAGCTACCACAGTTCCAGTTTTCAAGCTTTACTATATGTTTACAGTAATCAACACAGCCTGTTATTGGTACAAGTATACGTCAATAGGCCAATGGATGAGGACAGAGAAAGAAATCCTCAAATTCTCAACTAAGTCATCTTTGAAAAAATCTCCAAGAACCACTGGCTAATGGAGATCATATTCAGTAAATGATGCTGAGAAAAGGGTGACAAAAAGCACAAGATTGAAACAGTACCCCAATCGATCACCATACACATTAACTCTAAGTGGATCAAAGACCTAAATGTAAAACACCAAATTATAATAATCTTAGAAACCGCGGGAGACACCATTAGGGAAACTGGAACCGGAAACTAATTCCTCTTCTGAGCCCTAAATACCCATGCCTTAAGAAGTAAGTAGGACAAGTGGGATCTCATCAAATTAATATACTTCTGCAAAACAAAAGAAAACATCAGAAGAGCAGGGATACCACCAACAGAATGGGAAAAACGATTCTCTAGGTGTATATCTGTAGAAAGGCATAACATCTAGGATG
>NW_007055095.1:0-869 GCF_000164805.1 Carlito syrichta | reverse complement strand
CCACTTTGAAGGGGTGCATGTGATTTTTTTTTTTTAGTCATATTATAATGTAGACATATAATATAATGTTGGTTTTTTTTGACTACTCTTCATAAGCTGTCTCTCTGGATCACATTGGTCTGGTATGAATACCAGAAGAATAGAAGCCTGGAGATTCAGTCAAAACAAATAAATCCATCATTATCTGGGTATTTCTCTATCTCCTTTCTTAAGGAAGTTTTATAGAACTAGTACTTTTGGTAATCATAACAGTAATTTCCTCAAACTTCTAAGCTTCTGTTAAAGGTGTGTAGGTCCATAAAATAGTTTTTAAAAACATAAATTGAGTGAGAACCTGGGTTTGGTGGCTAATCCCAGCAGTTTAGGAGGCCAGGGTAGGAGAAGCTTAAGCCCAGGAGCTCAAGTCTAGCTTGGGAAGCATAGTGAGATCTTGTCTTAAAAAAAAACCAAAAACTTTAAATTATCCAAATGCAGTGAGGTGCACCTATAGTCCCAACTACTCAAAAAGATGAAGTGGGAGGATCGCCTGAGTTTGAGGCTGCAGTGATCCATAATCATGCTACTACACTTCAAACTGGGTGACATAGTGATACCACAACTCAAAACAAGTCAGCCACAACAAAAAAAGGAATTGGGTGGGAAGTCACCAGGTCCTACTATGAGTGGATATAAAAATCAAATAGGACCTTGGTGGGATGCTCATCTAGTGATACTCTCTCCATGGCTCCTATGATCAGTTAAGCACTGTGAAATGCTTTTGCAGGTTTTACCATGGTGGGCTGCTGACTCTCATGGCTTCATTTACCTCTGGCAGCCATTTTGACTTGTAGTCTCTGCAATTCTGGTAACCTTTTATTCTTGTTCTATCA
>NW_007055094.1:0-790 GCF_000164805.1 Carlito syrichta | reverse complement strand
GATCAGTTTCCTCATTTCTCCAGTGCTTCTAGGCAATGAAACAGGTCACAAAACAAAAAGTGGAATGAAACACTTTAAGAACTCTTAAGGGAAGTACCTTGATATCATAATTCCTCTATGAAATAAGAGTAAAGTTAAATAAAGAATGGATATCATAAACACATTTGCTTATATTGTTACCCATCAATTACGGTCATATAATACAAATTTAGTGGTTGTTGAGAAGGGAAGTTCTGAGGAAAAGGAGTGTATTTTTTATTCTTGTAAAGAACTGAAAGTTCATGCAAAAAGAACAAAAAGACTTTGATGCAACATGAAGAAAAGAAGCAGTTTGAGTTTCATTTAATATTTTGTCTCGTAATGATACAGAGCTGGAATTACTTTCTATATACAAACTAAATTATTTATGACTCAAGGAAAATCTATGACAATAAAGTGCAGCTTAAATTCTCAAAATGACTGGACTGTCAATTAAAAAATAACTCACTGAGGTTTGTAAATGTTTTAACATCTGTTTCATAATTTAACTCTCAAACTAAATTATCCTAGACTTGAACCTGTACTACTAAATGAAGCCTACTCATTCTGTGCGCTGTTTTGGAATCTTAAAATCACGGCATACAAATAAAACCTTAGAAGTCATCCTAGTTCCGCAACTTGCCTGCTAGGAAAAGATCCCTGACAGACATTTTCACTTTTTAAAAGGCTCTAATTGATAGAGCATTTTTCCTTACAGACTCTTCTACAGATGAGTTCATACTCTACCTTACAGTACAAACAGGAAGAAAAG
>NW_007055093.1:0-741 GCF_000164805.1 Carlito syrichta | reverse complement strand
CCCCAGAACAAGCCAATCCATAGAGGCAGAAGGCAGGGGCTGGGGGGACAAGGAAAATGGGGAACAACATGGATGATTATGGGGGTTGTTGTGGGGGATGAAAATGTTCCCAAATCAACTGTAAGTCGCCCAGTCCCACAGATATTACAGGGTACCGCATTGTGGGCTTCAAAGCCCCCAAGAGTACTGAATTCCATCTCAGTCAATTAAGAAGGCAATGACTGAGTTCTAGGAAATCCCAACAGCATCCATTCAAGAGTGATGCTCCTTACCCCAGTGGAGGGTCATTCAATGACTGGACTGTTTTGAAACAGGAGACTTCAGATGTGTAACTGTTTTTAGAAATGCTCATCAGCCTGGCAGAGATTGAAATCATTATTGTGTGGCATCCAAAATGGTTATGTAACCCAAAGGATGCACCTTATGCCCTGAGTGGTCCCTGCCATCCTGTCTCCAAGTTGGGAGGTCCATCTACATTACCTGGACAGAACCAGCCAGCCCAGCTTGCCCTCAGAGGCACGTTTCTGGAAGGCACCAGAATGCAAGAGTGAGTTTTCCGGAGCCAGTCTGGGTGTTTCCAGCTTGGCCTGCATTCTGGAAGATTCTGCATCCTCTTCTGTCAAGGAGGAATGAACCACATGCTCATCCTGGGTCCTGATGAGAGGGGAAAGTTGATGAGGGTGGATGCCACCATCCCACGGACACCCCACGGATGGAGGGAGGAGACACCATACCCTCCCT
>NW_007055092.1:0-579 GCF_000164805.1 Carlito syrichta | reverse complement strand
GAGTGAGCCGACCAGTGAACTGACTTCACTAGTCGGCTGGTGAGTGAGCCGAGATGTGAGCTGCCTTAACTATTCGGCCAGTGAGTGAGCCGACCTGTGAGCTAACTTAACTTCTCTGCTGGTGAGCAAGTTGACTAGTTGGCTCACCTGTTGGCCCATGAGCGAGTCAAAAAGTTAGTTGATCTGTTGACTGGTGAGCGAGCCGACTACTTTGCTTACAGGTTGGCAGAAGAGTGAGCTGAATATTTAGCTGACCTGATGGAAAGTGAGCGAGCCCACTAGTTAGCTGACCAGCTAGCTTAGCTGCTAACTGACAAGTTAGCCAAGTAACTAGCTGGTTTGCTAGCTGATTTAACTAGCTAGCTGACTAGAAAGCTGACTAGCTAGCTGGCTATCTAGCTGAAATAACTAGCTAGCAAACAGTCTATCTAGCTGTCTAGCAAGCTGACTTAACTAGCTAGCTAACTGGCTAGTGAGCTGGCTAGCTGAACTAATTATCTAGCTGACTTGTTAGCTGACTAGCTAGCTGACAACTAGCTATTTGACAATCAACCTGACTAGCTAGCTGACTTAACTAGG
>NW_007055091.1:0-433 GCF_000164805.1 Carlito syrichta | reverse complement strand
ACCTCGCTGGGGGCAGGCCCGGGAACTTCAGTCCCACGCAAGGCCAGATATTGCGCCCCCGCCCCACTGCTGCCGTTCTACTCGTGTGTGGAAGTCTCCGGTCCCAGCCCCCTCCAGATCCCTCCCCGGCTGCATTGTCTCCAGCCCGGGCACCCGGCATCAAGCCGCCGGTCACACAGGGAGGCTCTGGGCACCCGCCCCTCAGAGACGCTGGTTCCATTTCTGGCTGAAGTCCTCTGTTGGGTCCCAGCGCCACTCTCGCTGTCTAGAGCCTGCCCTTTGGAACTTTGGAGCTCTGGAACTACGGGTCCACCCTGGCTGAGGCACTCAGCGTGAGACCCCAAATCAGAGGACCCAGACAAGCGGAGAAAAACAGATCTGCTTAAACTGCCTTGCCATTCTCCAGGCAGAGACTTCCATTGCCCTGCCCACC
>NW_007055090.1:0-774 GCF_000164805.1 Carlito syrichta | reverse complement strand
TGTACTGACAAGAAACATTTTTTTTTTTTTTTTACCAGGGATTGAACTTCTGGAATTTTATCAAAGCCTAACTGGCTGAAGGCAGGGAAGTGCCTGATCTAGCCATCTCTTTTTTTTTTTTGAATTTGAGTCTCACTCTGTTGCCCAGAATGGAGTGCAGTGGCTGCTCCCGGCCACTGCAGCCTGGCCTGCTGGGCTCTGGCGATCCTTCTGCCTCCCCCTTCCAAGTAGCTGGAACTACAGGTGCGCGCTACCACTCCTGGCTTTTTTTTTTATTGTAGAGATGAGGTCTCGCCAAGTTGCCCAGGTAGTCTCGAACCCGCGGGCTCAGGCAATCCAGCCACCTCTTGTCATCCTGTTTCTCCTAAGGGGCAGAGGTTTGGGGTGGACCTGAGAAGCAGGTGAAGCCCAGGGACCTGGGATCCCTGAAAGACAAAGACTAATCATAGGACTATAGAACTCTTTCTCTCTCCAAACCGTCCCACTGTGTTAAAAGCCTATTTACTACAGGTCCTTTTACCTAGTACATCAGGTCATATTTTCACCAGAATGTGGCAAGGCATACTAAAAGACATTAAGCATAATTTGGAGAGACAGAACAATATAAAACCAGAATTAGCTATGACAAGAATGTTGGAATTTTACCTAATTTTAAAAAAATCTATGATCAATATGCTAAGGGCATTAATGGGAATAATAGATAACTTGCAAGTATAGGTCAATAATGTAAACAAAGATGAAAATTCTAAGAAAGAATCACAGAGTTGTTGCAGA
>NW_007055089.1:0-652 GCF_000164805.1 Carlito syrichta | reverse complement strand
TGTGAAAGGACTGCTTGGAGTCCTTGGCATATTATAAGAACTGCCTGTTTATTAACAAAATGGCTTAAAATATGGGGAATCTTGCATTTTTCACTTGTAAAGGATCATAAAGAGACAAAACCAATGCCAAGAAAAATAGTGACAAGAGGAGAGGAGAGAGATTTGACAGTTCATTCCTCAGATGTGGAAGAAGATGAGGTGAAAGGGTGGGTTTGGGAGATTGTCTAACCCAGTGTACTGTACACAGTAGGTATTTCATTAATGCAGAGCAGTTCATATTTATTAGATGAGAATGACAAACCGAAAATAATGGGACCCAAGTACTAAATTAAGATGGAGAAACAGAAAATAAAAGCTGAGAAAATATATTTCCAGAGTACCTTTGAGTTGACGAGATTTCCAAATTGCATCAGGACAAAAAAAAAACAAAATCCCACTAACCTCTTTCTCCTTCCAGCCAGTGCTGAGAGTTCCCACCTAAAGAATGACTCTGTTCCCTGGGAATTAATCCAGCCCAGATACAGAATGAAGGGCCAGCAGTTAAGTTGAAGAAGGGTCTGCCAGCCCAGAAAGCATAAATTATTCTTGACTATGAATTCCATGGGGAACCACCGTAACCCACCAACTCTTTGAGCACTACCTTGTCCTGCAC
>NW_007055088.1:0-769 GCF_000164805.1 Carlito syrichta | reverse complement strand
TTTGTGGTCCCAGCTAGTTTGGGGGGGTGAGTCAGGAGAATTCTTTGAGCCCAGGGGTTCAAGGCTATGATTACAACACTGCACTTCTGTCTGGATGACAGAGTGAGACCCTGTCTCTAAAACAAATTACAAAACAAGGAAGGAAGGAAGGGAGGGAGGGAGGGAGGGAAGGAATGAAATAAGGAGGAAGGGAGGGAGGGAAGGAGAGAGGGAAAGAAAGGAAGGAAAGGAGGGAGGGAGGGAAGGAGAGAGGGATAGAAAGGAAGGAAGGGAGGCAGAGAAGGAGGGAGGGAGGGAGGGACGGTGAGAGGAGGAAGGGAGGGAGAGAGGAAAGAAAGAAAGAAAAGGAAAAGAAAAGAAAGGAAGTAAGAACAAGTCAAAAGTCTAAAACACCCAGAAAGACAAGCAGGCAATCTCACCTTGCAGGGAGGACCTGTGGGCTGAGAACTTTTCCTGGCACCACCCCCAGTGTGTCTGGGGTTTTGGGAACAGCAGTCCCAACACATGCACCATGGGAACGGAATAGAAGTCCCAACATATGCATTCAAAGTGGCCCCCTCCAGTTTGAATCAGGGCCCAGGACACAGGACTCTTCTGCCATGGAATATGCTTATCTGCCCGGGACCTTCTATGGATTTTGCTTGGATAATCCCGTGGGACAACCCGAGGCTGCCACTCAGGGACATAAGCCTGCTGGCCCAGGCTTTCAGAAAATAGCTCTCCCTGCTACAGTGGAGACAGGTCACTTATTGTCTCTCACACCCAGGAG
>NW_007055087.1:0-956 GCF_000164805.1 Carlito syrichta | reverse complement strand
TGCTTTTTAATAGCTGAGAAGTCAATTCACCCTCTATGTAGTAAACACAGTGACATTTATAATTTGTTTTCTCAGCATATTTTCCATTTGCCTTTTGTTAGTGCCTCTGTGTAATTTTTCTCTGCTCCATGTGAACGTTGTGCAGAAAATAATCATGTTACCTAATCCTGGCCACGGCTGTGGGTACAAGAATTGGTGGATCAGCCAAGCAATGATAAAGTGAAGTACTCTCTAAAATTGGTACTACTACTACTAATAATAATAATAGAGATGGAAGTGGGGAAAGAAGGAGAAAGATTGAGATTGTCTTTAGGTTGGTGTGGCTAAGTTTGGAAGATGTATGTCTGTGGTGCTAGTGGTCATCTTATTTTGTCCAAGACTTGGATAGAACCCTGCCTACCATAGGAAACCAAAAAAAAAAAAAAAAAAGACAAAAGATGGAGAGGAAGCAAATACCTTGATGACATTCTTTAAGACTCTACATTCACTTACAACTGAGTCTATTCTTGGATTAGAATAGAATTGAGGCTTTTTTCTTAAATCAGCCTAAGCCAAATTTAATTCACTTGTAACTGGGAGAAACTCAATTAACAGACACAATAAATCTCAACTTCTTCATTTGAAAAATGCAAATAATATAAAACATCTCCTAGTTTATTCACAGAATTAAGCAATGTAATATATATAACAAGTTTGGTTCACTGTCAGGAATGCAAGTACTTAGTATGTACTTGTTAGCCATTATTACTATTTAGTCATAAAGAGTACTACTGCTCTGTTGTAATAGCAGTATTTTAATAATTGATATATAATTGACATTATATCAAATTCCTATACTCTCAAAAGGAAGCTACAACACCAAACTTATGAAGATTTTACTTATACATATAAAGGAGATCATTTACTTTGCAAATACTTCTAATCTGTGTTGTACTAATGCACTAGATAATTATTTT
>NW_007055086.1:0-661 GCF_000164805.1 Carlito syrichta | reverse complement strand
TGGACAAAAATTGGAAACATTTCCCCTGAAAACTGGAAAAAGACAAGGATGCCCACTCTCACCCCTCCTGTTCAACATAGTATTGGAAGTCCTGGCTCCTGCAATCAGAGAAGAGAAGGCAAACAGGGGTATCCAAATAGGAAAAGAGGAAGTCAAGTTATCTCTCTTTGCAGATGATATGATTGTGTACCTGAAAACCCCAGAGAATCTGTCAAAAACCTCCTTACACTGATAAAGGCCTTTGGCAAAGTCTCAGGTTACAAAATAAATGTACAAAAGACAATCGCATTTCTCTACACCAATAATAAACAAACAGAAACCCAAATAAAAAACACAATTCCATTCACAATAGCCACACAAAAAGAAATACTTTGGCATCTTCCTAACCTTTACAAGGAAAACAACAAAACACTGCTCAAAGAAACCAAAGTTGACACAAACAAGTGGAAAACTATCCCATGCTCATGGATTGGAAGAATCAATATTGTGAAGATGTCCATCTTACTGAAGGCAATCTACTAATTCAATGCAATACCCATCAAATTACCAGCAACATTCTTCTCAGACCTAGAAAAAACAATGCAGGAATTCATATGGAAACACAAACGTTCAAGAATAGCCAGAACAATCCTCAGCAAAGAAAAACAAGGCAGGTGGTATC
>NW_007055085.1:0-642 GCF_000164805.1 Carlito syrichta | reverse complement strand
GGAGTCAATCATACTTAGTGATTTATCACAGAAACAAAGAACTGAGTTCCATATGTTCTCACTCATAAACAGACCTTGAACAATTATAATGCTATAAGAATGAGATGGGCAGTAGTGGGAAACTGCCAGGGGAGGGGTAGCCTGGGATTGGCAGTTGAGGGAAACTGGTAGGGGAGGGAGGGTCATACCTTATCAACAGGGTTACCTGCACAATCAATGTTTGTATATCTAACCCTGAATTGTACCCATCTCTATAATAAATAATAATTAAAAAAATTAAAAATTTAAAAAATACCTTGTGTCAATTCACCATCTTTACCCTCCTCTGGCTAGAACATATATGTACTTTCACTCTGCTTTTATCTTTAAAAAAAATGATTTCAAAGAGGTTAGTTAGAAGTAGAGCGAATATCTGCGTGCCTTCCACCTAGCATAAAAATTGTAAGGTACAGTCCAGCTTTCCTAGCCTTCCTTAACCCAGAGGACAGTGAAGGCTCCATGAACAGGAACAAACAGTTTGGAAAACAAATTCTGTCCCAATGGCTAGACAGCCCACAGACTTTCCCCAATTTTTGGTGGGTGGGAGGGATTACGGGAGAGTTGCTTTCAAACGCGTCATTGGAACAATCATGTGGAATACTC
>NW_007055084.1:0-1483 GCF_000164805.1 Carlito syrichta | reverse complement strand
GCGTGAAACCTCCGGGTTTCACGGAGAGAAATCTGCAAGACATAGTGCCGCAATGAGTGACTCAAGTGCTCCACAGTCACGAGCAGGAGAGCATTATGGTGGATGGGGAGAAATCTTAGTTGTTTTTCCCTATGGCGTTTAAACCTAATAAGGACTACCAAGGCTGTGCCGTTTTCATTGCTGAGTAAGCACCGAGAGCCTCTGTTACACTGGGGGTGAAGCTGGGTCTTCCTGGGGACACGCTATTGAAGCCTGCGCTGCACTACACTTCATTGGCAGTCTGTATACTCTGGCTTTGTGCGTGCTCTCCTCCCTGATTCTCAGAGCTCTCCTGTATATGCACTATACTAGGCGGGGATCATTTGGTGACCAGAGTGCAACTTCAGCTGCTGCACTGACTGGATCCAGATCTCCACAGCCATGGGTAGCCATGCATGCTTCATTCAGCGGAGAATACTGAAAAGTTTTCTCTTTTGACACGGGCGTCTCACACGGAATACAATGGCTCTGCGGGTTCATTTGCCAACGAGGCCCGAGAGCCATTGTTTGCTTTCCGGAAAACAACAGTCTTCCATGGGAGACATTCCTCCAAACGGCACGTCACTGAATGGGGGGGCAACAAGTATTATAGTGGCTTGGACTTTGGCGTGACGCCTGATTCTCCCTGTTTTTCAGCGTGTATTATCCTACATTGAATGCAAAGGCCTAGCAGGGCTGTATGCAACGTTTCCTGTATACAAAGTGCACAACTCCATGGTGCCACACTGAGCGACATGACCGGTTCGCTGTCATCTTTGGGAAAGCATGATTTGTTCACCTACTGAATTCTAAAGTGTTTTTGATTTGACCTGTCCGTCTCCTATCCAAAGCCATTGCTCTTCCGTTGGCATTTACGAGGAAGAGCTGACAGGCTTGGCTTGCTGGCTGTGAGTGTGCATCAGCTTGGGAAATGCTGTGTCAAATGTTGACTGCATTGTGATGTATTTTCCAGTCGTTTGATTCTTGTGTGCTGTACGGTGTAATACACGATTCTCAAGGTACGGCTTGAATGAGCATAGCCGAGCATGTTATGTCGATACTTCACATGTAGGAATGAGCATGTCAATGGTGTCAGACTGAGTGAAATGAGTGCTACACACTCACTTGTAGAAAAGCAGTGCTTGCCTTCTGTTTGAGCCCTGAAACGTTTTACCCCTTGGCGTTTCTCTAGGCTAGGAAATGCAGTCACTCTCGCGTTGGCCTTGCTGAATAAGCGTAGACGGCCTCTGTGAGGCTTGTTGTGCATGTGCATCTTCCCGGGGAAGGAGCTTTTCAAAATGTGCAGCGCTCTTTACGGGCTATCTATGTTATTCTCACTTGGTGCATGCTGCAACACATGAGTCTGAGTCTCGCGGTTTTCTTCTCATTTGGACTTCGGCTGTGCAGAGCGCCTCTGTTTGAACTAAGAGTTCTCTCATGGGACACGCTTTGCCCATGTGCAGCT
>NW_007055083.1:0-760 GCF_000164805.1 Carlito syrichta | reverse complement strand
TGTAGGTGACAATGGGCATATTTATTTGGATTTATTTAATGTCAGTAGCTTAGAATGTTTTATTTTGTATGTGTGGAAAAGATGGGCTTATTAGATGGCTGAATAGTACTGTGGGTCAGATTGAGACACCACCTACATTATTGAGATTGATCATCATGAGATGCTGGTTAGGATCAGTCTCTTTCAATCAGATCACATATGTAAATAAGCAACCACCCTTTGATTGACTGCTTATGATCCTCAGAGGAAACACTGAATGTTTTGCTTTTCTGGCTGTCTTAGTGCTCAGAGAATGTTAATACAAATGAACTCAGCCATGTATTTGAGCAAGCTGTCACAGCAAAGGGATTTCCAAAGCTTTTTGATTAAAAGGTGTTTGAATGTAGGCATGATCAATTTATGGGCTGATGGTTTACTTCAGCAAATATAAAGATGTATTATCCCTTGAGGTTTGTTTTTAACCTCACTTTCACCTTCATTAATATTAACTTTGTAGGTCAGTAAATCTTGAACAGAAGCCAATATCTTCAGATTATGAGTTATTAATCTTAATCAACCTGAAAAATTGTGTGAATTTTTTTTTACTACAGAAAATAAAGACTTCTTTTTTCTCCTCTTTTTTCTTCAGACTCTCTCTCTTTTTTTTTTTTTTTTTTTTTTTGAGTTGGAGTCTCACTCTGTCACCCAGACTGGAGTGTAGTGGCCGCTCCCGGCCACCGCAGCCTCGACCTGCTGGGCTCCGGCGATCCTCCACCTCAGC
>NW_007055082.1:0-820 GCF_000164805.1 Carlito syrichta | reverse complement strand
CATAGTTTCCCAGTACCATCAGTCATTTTCTTATAGTATTGCATTGGATGTTCAAGGTCCATTATATGAGTGAGAACATGTGATATTCGGATTTTTGTTTTTGTGAGAGGTCACTCAGTATTATAGACTCTAGTTCCATACAGGTTGCAGCGAAATTCATGATTTTGTTCTTTTTTATGGCTGCGTAGTATTCCATCGTGTATATGTACCACATTTTTTTAATCCAGTCCTCTTTTGATGGGCAGCATGGTTGTTTCCAGGTTCTTGCTATTGTGAACAATGCTGCGATAAACATACGTGTGCAGGTATCTTTTTTATAGAGTGATTTGTGTTCTTCAGGGTATATTCCCAGTAGGGGGATTGCACCGTCATATGGAAGGTCAATTTTTAGAGCTTTTAGGAATCGCCACACTGCTTTCCACAGAGGTTGCACTAGTTTACACTCCCACCAACAGTGTAGAAGTGTTCCCTTTTCACCACACCCTCTCCAGCAGCTGTTATTGTGTAATACTATTTTTGCTCAAAAACTGCTGAGTTGATGCAGTGGATTATGCCTGTATTTCCAACAATTTGTGAGGCAGAGATGAGAAGATTAACTTAGCCCACAGGTTTGAGACCAGCCTGGGTAACATGGTGAGACCTCATCTCTACAATGAATCAAAAAAGTTAGCCAGTGAGGTGACACATGCTTGTAGTCACAATTACTTGGAAGGCTGAAGAGAAAGGAACTCCAAAACCCAGCAGGTCAAGGATGTGGTGGCTGTCAACATGCCAAGGCACTAAAACCTGGGCAACAGAGTGAGACTCCAACTCAAACAAG
>NW_007055081.1:0-461 GCF_000164805.1 Carlito syrichta | reverse complement strand
CAGACGAGACCTCACCTCTACAATAAATCAAAAAGATTAGCCGGGCATGGTAGCACGCGCCTGTAATTCCGGCTACTCGGAAGGCTGAGGCAGAAGGATCGCGGAGCCCAGCAGGTCGAGGTTGCGGTGGCTGGGCGACCGAGTGAGACTCCAACTCAAAAAAAAAAAATTTAACTTCTATACATCTAAAATTATATTTGCTGTGAACCATCCTTGAGAAAAATAGCTGTTTAAATCTTTTTGTGTTCTGTGATTCAGATAAGGATCTCTAGCTAAGTAAAAAAGGCTATTCTAGAAGACAGAGAAAAGCAAGAGTGAACATCATGAGACATTCAAGAGTTGTGCTTTGAGTGGTGACCCAAGGGAGAGCAGTTTAAGCTATGAGCTTATGTACACTACACTACAGTCAGCAAAAGTTCAACAACTAGTAGTCAGTATTGACTACTGTACACATTATTGTA
>NW_007055080.1:0-1221 GCF_000164805.1 Carlito syrichta | reverse complement strand
TTCAAGCTGTAACAGACTTATTATTTGCTACTTATGGAGGAAAAGTCTGTATCACCAAAGCTGTTCTCTGTAGAAACATTCTTAAAAACATAACAAAAACCTGTGTGTCTTGCTCACAAGATATGTGAAAGCATAAGAGATCAATGAGAAAGAAAATCATCTGCTAGCATTATCTACTAGTTCCAATTTTTCTCTATAATTTCTAAAGCTGTTTATTGATTTTTCTCCTCTCTATAGATCATATGTATCTGATTTTTTGAAAGTCAGGCGATTTTAGACTAGATGTTAGATATAATTTAATTGTAGGATTTATTTTGAGGAATTTTGGACTTTCTTTAGATATATAATTGAGTTTTCACGTTTCTTAGAAAAAAATTGGCACTCTAGAGGTTGACTTCTCTACCTCTTGACCTCCAGAGCAGGCATTACTACAAGTCTAGTATAGCCCAAATACTGATGCTACTGAGGTAATATTCATCTAAATGTTCTTTCTAATATCTATATGGAGACCTTTCCATTTGCACTGACAAAAACATGAAGTATTCCCTGTTCTGTTTGTACGCAGGGAATTTTTTAGACTATTGCTCTTAAAACAGTCTAGTCTTTTTCTATTTGAGATCCAAATAAATTTCCTTTTTTTCTATCTAAACATAATTTGAGGCTTTGACGTAAATCCGAATTCAAACGATATACTTTGTCAAGCGTTTCCAAAAAATTTTCAGCTGTTTCAGAGATAAACCCTCTTGTTGTGTGTGTGAGTGTATGTGTGTGTGTGTATTTGTATATTTTTTTCTTCCAACATAATTGACAAATATATGAAGTTAATAGGCCAATCATGGAACCATGGTGCTACTAATTACATTAAAATATAAAGCCATTGATTATTTCAAAGTGTTCCTGAATGGTGGTAGAAGAAATGGGATACAGAATCTATGAACATATAAAATCACTAAGAGTTCAGAAATTAAGCTTACATAAGGAAAGTGTGTTCTGTTCTTTTCTTTGGAGGAGAGATTACAAAATTGTGATTTGTCACAAAAATATTCTGTACAAAATCTCCAAAATTAGCCCAAATGGTAATGACTGAAACTTAAATTGAAAACTGTACCCAACTAGGTCTTTATTGTGACTATGCCAGTTTTTGCTTGTTGGCCTGCAGGTTTGCACTGAGGTAATAAACCCTTTATCTCTTCCTCTACATGAAAAACAAAAAGAAACAAG
>NW_007055079.1:0-782 GCF_000164805.1 Carlito syrichta | reverse complement strand
TTTCCTCTCTGACTGGCGAAGTAACTCCACGAGGGACCTTGAAACTCCAACAGCTACGTTATGCCTTCTGCGCCTTTGGTGAGTCATCCCCTTTATTTTTCATCCACACACACATATTGAATGTACGCTCTTGGACCGCCCTTTGTTCGGATGACTTTCTGGGTCTCTCGGGTTTCCGGTTCTGTCTTGGAAGACTCCTAGCAAGGGTCGGGGACCTGGTACCTGCTCAAAGTCCTGGTACCAGGCCTTCCAAGACTCAAAAAACAACAACTCAGAAAACAACACAAAAAATTGAAAATCCACTCAGTACAAGTAATAGAAGACTACTTTAAAATATTCACCTCGTTCCCCCGGGAGTTCCCCGACTCCCGTCCACCGCAGCCTCGACCTGCTGGGCTCCGGCGATCCTTCCGCCTCAGCCTTCCGAGGAGCCGGAATTACAGGTATGCGCTACCATGCCTGGCTACATTTGAGGCTTATAATTATTATGTTTTTCATAAATTTTTGTTCTCCATAGATACCATATGTAGGTAGTGTATTATCAAGGTTCATAAAGAAAACATAGAATTATATATACTCATCAGGAACCTACATCTACATTATGTTTTTAAGCTCTATAAATACGAATGCTGCATGCAATTTTTCCTTAATATGTACACAATTCATCTAGCCATTCATTTTTCTGATAAATAGCAAAATATGAAAAACAAAATAAATGAATGTTTTGATTTATTTTTGTTACATGGTATACTTAGTGTTTTGTAAACCTCTTCTAGGTAGTT
>NW_007055078.1:0-1129 GCF_000164805.1 Carlito syrichta | reverse complement strand
TGGGCAGAGTCCTCCACCCCTGACTCAAAGCTAGAGTGCTGTCTAAGTGACATTAATGTATGGGAGGTAAGTGGCTTAGTTATCTCATGAGCATTAGGTTGCAGCCAACCAAATGAGCAAAGGACACTTCTTTGGGAACACCCTAAGAACTTAGTTCACACTGACTGGAATGCAAAGGGTGACTAGCGGTCCTGACTTGCTGTGATGGAGGAGTTTGAGGGCTCAGAACTTTCAGTACTAAAATCTGAAAAATCCCCAACAAGCCAGATGACTGCTTTATCTCAGATGTCCATGTGACCTAGTGTAATGGGAGATGGAATGGAGCCTGATTGTCCCACACCATAGCCCTTCACCTCACAGTCCATGTGGTCTGCACAGACATTGTCAATACAGTCCATACCAGAAACCAACCCCAGGGAGGGGTCAACCTTCCCACAAAGCCACGTGCTGGCAGAGAGCTGGTAGACACACCCCCGGCTGTAAGCACTCTACAGATAAATGAGCAGGATGTTCTTGTTGGAACTCCATCCCCTACAGTGGCCTTGCCACTCCCTAAGAAGGCTTCCTGAAGTTCTCCAGCTGACAGAAGAGGGGCCCACCTGCCAGACAGACCAGCATTGCTTGGGAGAGTTGTGTCTATAACTTTTCTTCTCCACAGTGCTCCATGTTACAAGAGATGGGTCCCAGGAGACCGCACCTTTGGTACAAGGGGAGGCTGGACCACATGCCACATGGTATCAGGATGCATGAAGATGCTGCCTCCTGGGATGAGTCCAGTCCAGTCCACCCCACAGACCCCAGAGAAAGGGCACACCCACCCTTAGGAGAGTAGGGTGGGATAACCCTGTTAAAGGCACATATGTGAAGAGGATGAAAGTCTGTGATCCACAATTGAAAACACACAACCCCTCTGTTTCTTGCTATATCATAGACACATCACTTACTTTGTCTTCCACATTGCCTCTGAGCTTATGGTCACCAATCTCTGAAGGGCACTTGGCCTCCAGCTATTCAGGATAATGTGGGGAAGTTTGGCTGCCCTTTCCACTGCATTGGATTGGTTTCAAGTCAACAGAGAGAATTCGAGGCAAAGGCACAGGGTGTGTTGGAGAAAGAATAGGTAAATGAA
>NW_007055077.1:0-691 GCF_000164805.1 Carlito syrichta | reverse complement strand
TAAAGATTATTAATATATACTGAAGGACTACAGACCTGTATTTCAATTCCCTCAGGATGATGTCATTTATCAAAAAAATACTGCTGGTCGATATGGGAACTAATGAATCATTATGGTTAAAATATTTATAAATCACCACGTTACACCCTGGTTTAACGTATATTGAAACTCTATCATCGTACCTGATTTGGAGTATAAGGAGCCTGCATAATGCATTTCAGAACACTTGCACACCCCCACACAATTCCAGATCAATAGCCAAACAAATAAAGAGTAATGTACTCCAGTCCAGGGAAACCTCGGTTATAACATCAATCTGACCTTTAATTAACATTTACTGCTTACTTCTCACACATTCTCCACAACAAAGTTTCCTCTCCCAGAGGCAGTTCATTGGAGAATATTTATCACATGCTCATTCATCCACAGAAAGAGAAATTTCGTGATTAACATGATAACAGATAAGGCGAGAAATGATAACTTATCCCATGATGAAATGAAGAGAGGATGTAAAGGGGCCTGGGAACTCCAGCTATCATTAACTCCATTGAAAGTAAAAAGGTCTTTTGTCATTTCTTCACTGGGCAATAGGTCCAATTATTTAAAATCCTTGCCTAGAATTCAGACACATACCAGAGCAGGGCCCTTCAGGCAAACTCTGATGATCACTTTTGACAAATGTTCTGCTTGA
>NW_007055076.1:0-921 GCF_000164805.1 Carlito syrichta | reverse complement strand
CACCACCTCCACCTGGTCCACATACCATCATTTCTCACGTGCATCATGACAACAGACTCTTGCTGGTCTCCCTGCTGCGTACTTCAATTCTAATCATGCAGAGTGGTCCTAAGAAAAATTAAGTCCAATTGTGCCATTCTTTGCTCTAAACCCATCACACTTCAGAGAAGAAGTCAAAATTCATTTACAAGATGAATTAAAAAATGCCCTAGCGTGTTGGGAGCCAACATCTATAGCTACATGGCTGAGGCCTGTAAAGGCCCATCTGGAAGATCGCCTCTGACATAGGATATCAGTTATACCTATAATATTGGCGTGTGATTAGTGACCAGTGTGCATACATGGCAGTAAAACTTATAAGTAAATCTCAATACACCTGATGGAAAGTGCATAGCAGAATTATTTCTCTCTGTCTTTCTAAGTTTTACTTCTTTCTAGATATTTTTTAACTTCTATTTCCTGGTAGACTGGGTAGTCAGCTCTTGTTCCCGAAAGCTGTTTCCCCTAGGGCTAAGATTAGAAACTAAATTACCATGATAGTTTTGTCGCCCTGCCCCTAGCCAGGCAGAACGTTTACTTTTGTTTCGTTAATTACTGAAACTGTCTGCTTCAGCCCATGGCTGCCATCTTGGCAGCCCTGCATTTCCTTGTTCAAGAGTGTGACAGCTACTATTTGATTTTTAGAGTAGACTTGTTAGGATAAAATATATACATATACACTCATAGTTGCGTAAATCTATGCTTGCTGTTTTGTTTCCTTTTGCTACATTATTCAAATATAATAATCACTATACGATTTATAAAAGAATTAATGATGAGGTATTAGCTCAATAAGATATAGCATAGTATTAAAGTCCAATCACTAAATCATATAAAAATTAAAGTTTAGACATATGAAACATATGAATTATAGTAAAGTTG
>NW_007055075.1:0-966 GCF_000164805.1 Carlito syrichta | reverse complement strand
TAATGTCTTGATGTCTGGGTTTGTTGCATGTAGCCAGTCATTCTGGGGACTCTTCATTGTCTGTGTTCCAGAATCTGTTTTCTCATTGTCTGATCTCCCAGGGGTCTGTGTAAGACCTATATTCTTCTTTTGGTTTTTCTTCATTTGTGCGGTTTTTCCCCCTCCTTACTTTTTCCTTCCCTCCACATCACCGTCTTCTTTAATTCTGTTATTCAGGGGTAAAGGGATTGGCTTTACTTCTGTTTGTTCAATCTCCTATTCTTTATGTATGTCCTCTTACTTTGTTCAATTCTGAAGTTGCACTGTAGGTTGGAGGTGGTCCTTTTTGCAGTTTTGAGATGTACTTAAGGGGAGAGCTGTGATTCAAAATCTGTCTGCAGGTCCTGGTATTCGCTGACAGGCGTGTGGATAATGTGGAACCCACTTCCCACTGCCCTGGAATCTTTCCAGGGCAGTGGGGCTGTAGGTTTACTCCCTGAAATAAAATGTGGTTAGCAGAGGGGAGAGAATGGAGCAGATAGTGGGTTGAAGAGGGGAGTGGATAGATAGAGGAGTAAAGGGGGAAACAAACGAGTGTGCCAACAAATAGAGAGAGAGGCCTATACTGAAACAGATAAAAACAATAGACCACAGCTACAGTCGAACCAACTCTCATACCAACAAAAATAAAACATATAGTGATGCTAGCATACCAGCTATCCAACCACCTTATTAGTGTGCTGTTCCTCTATACAAAGACCTGGTTCACAGACAGAATAACAGACAATAACAGGAGAGGGAAAAGAGAAAAAAGGGAACAATACAGTAGGAATAGAATTAAGTCATTAAACTAATATAATCAATGAAGCACACTCTGAGACATTTCGTTTAATTCCACTGTCCTTTCAGGTCTGATTTCTCGTTTTTTTTTCAAGCTGGTAAATTAGTTTGCAGATAGGGTCAGTTCCCCTGATCTGCTGTGAAGGA
>NW_007055073.1:0-695 GCF_000164805.1 Carlito syrichta | reverse complement strand
CATGGTAAGAGTATTGACATAGGGGGCGGTGGGCTCATTGCCAGGTACCAGACTAGGTGACTCGTGAATGTTAACTTAAATAATTTGGCAAATCACTGATTATCTCCAATTCCTCAGTGGAAAATAGATGAACTAATTTGTCTAATCTGTAAAGTCACCTCCAATTCTGACATTTTGGTATTCTGTGATTCTACAATCACGGACTCTAGTCCCAGAGATCTGTGATGCCTTCGCATGGCCTCCAGTAGCGGCACTTGGTCCTTAGCGCTAATGTCCATTAGTCGCTGCTTCCTGGCCCACCATATTTCCTACGTGCTATCTCCCGTGAGATCACACACTCTCCAGGGTAACTTTGTCTTCATCTCTGGGGTCTTCCTCCCAACTCTGTGCCTCGGTGCAACAGCCCTGAAAATGAGTTGCGGGCTCTCAGCAGGCACAAGGCAACTCTTTGCTCGGTCTAGGGTTCTAGGGGGCTGCGGAGTCCTGTGCCTGGGGCTCAAGGCCCTTCCTTCTGTTTCCAGCCCGGTTGCTCATTCTCGACACCACTCACAGTCAGGCAGGTCTTCTGGCCACAAACAGATAAAAGCCTACCAGTGAAGACCTTGTAAAACACAATGGATAAAAGCCGGTTGGTTCCTCTGGCCCTGTGTTCCACAACACCCCAATGCTCAGATCACCCTCCTCCACTAGTGCCG
>NW_007055072.1:0-1036 GCF_000164805.1 Carlito syrichta | reverse complement strand
ACAAAAATTGGAACCAATTCCCCTGAAAACTGGAACTAGACAAGGATGCCCACTCTCTTCCCTCCTGTTCACATAGTATTGGAAGTCCTGGCTAAAGCAATCAGAGAAGAGGAGGCAATCAGAGGTATTCAAATAGGAAAAGAGGAAGTCAAGTTATCTCTCTATGCAGATGATATGATGGTGTACCTTGAAAACCCAAGAGAATCTGTCAAAGGCCGCCTTACATTGATAAAAGCCTTTGGCAAAGTCTCAGGATACAAAATAAATGTACAAAAGACGATCGCATTTCTCTACACCAATAATAAACAAACAGAAACCCAAATAAAAAACACAGTTCCATTCACAATAGCCACAAAAAAAATGAAATACCTTGGCATCTTCCTAACCAGAGACGTGAAAGACCTTTACAATGAAAATTACAAAACACTGCTCAAAGAAATCAAAGCTGACACGAACAAGTGGAAAAATATCCCATGCTCATGGATCGGAAGAATCAACATTGTGAAGATATCCATCTTACCTAAGGCAATCTACAAATTCAATGCAATACCCATTAAATTACCAAGAACATTCTCTTCAGACCTAGAAAAAACAACACAGGAATTCATATGGAAACACAAACGTCCAAGAATAGCCAGAACAATCCTCAGCAAAAAAAACAAAGCAGGTGGTATCACAATACCAGATCTCAAACTTTACTATAAAGCTACAATCATCAAAACAGCTTGGTATTGGTACAGGAACAGGCATATAGACCAATGGAACAGAATTGAGATTCCAGAAGCAAAACCTCAATTTCTCAACCAACTCATCTTCGACAAAGCCCCCACCACCTACCAATGGGGAGAGGAGAACCTATTCAGTAAATGGTGCTGGGAAAACTGGTTGACCACATGCAGAAGATTGAAACAGGACCCCTATCTATCCCCATGCACAAAGGTTAACTCCAAATGGATCAGAGACCTAAATGGAAAACCTCAAACCATAAGAACCTTAGAAAAGGAAGGAAATACTCTCATGGAAATCGGAACTGGCG
>NW_007055071.1:0-778 GCF_000164805.1 Carlito syrichta | reverse complement strand
TTTGGGGATGCTAGCAGGCTTCTTTTTCTGATCTTCAGATTTGTTTTATAGGTATATTCAGTTTATACAAATTTGTGAGCTACATGTACTATATGCACTTTATGTTCATGTGCACTTATCTATATGTATTTACAGCTAATAAGTGAGCTTTAGAAAGCAAACATCCAAAAATAATTAAGATAATTTTGAAGAAAAACAAAATACCCTATCAGACATCAAGACTTATAAAGCAACAGTAAATAACACAATGTGGTAGTGATGGGCAGAATAGAGTTCCCAACAGACCAATACATATAGAGAATTTTCACAAGTCATGGAGACAACTACTAAAACTTTACAAACCAGCCAAAGAGATACCTATTAAATTAGTGGTGTTAAGAGAACTGGTTTTCTATTTTTTTTAAAGTTCCCTACTTACATCATATACAAAAATCAATTCCTGATGAGTGAAAAACTATATAAGAAAATAAAGTCTTTTCAATATTTAGAAGAAAATATAATAAAATATTTTTATGGCTTTGGAGCTTAAGAAGAATTTCTCATGCAATGTTTCAAAATGCAAACACAGGGGAAAATGTTTCAATTATAGCATATTAATTTTAAGATATCCTGTTCACTAAAAGCAACATTAAAAGATAAATGCAGGTGTAGAAAATATTTTCTTTTTTTTCTTTTTGAGTTGGAGTCTCACTCGGTCGCCCAGACTGAAGTGCAGTGGCCGCTCCCGGCCACCGCAGCCTCGACCTGCTGGGCTCTAGCGATCCTTCCGCCTCAGCCT
>NW_007055070.1:4978-5552 GCF_000164805.1 Carlito syrichta | reverse complement strand
CAGTTAGTTAGCTAGATGGCTAGCTAGGTTCCTGGCAAGTTAAGCTGGCTGGTTAGCAGGCTGGTCAGGTAGGTGGCCAGCTAGTTAAACCGGTTGGCCAGTTGGCTTATAAGCAGGGTGGCTGTCTAGTTAAGCCAGTAGGTTATCCGACTGTCCAGCCACCTGGCTAGCTATTTAAGCTGGCTGGCTAACCAGCTGGCCAGGCCACTTACTAGCTAGCCGGCTGCCTAGCCAGCTAGCCTACCACGCAGCTAGCTAATTAAGCCAACTGACTAGTCATCTATCTCACCATGTAGTTAGCTAATTAAGTCAACTGACTTAACCTCCTCAGATAGTTAAGTCAGTTAGCTAGCCAGCTAGCTACTTAATTCAGCTAGCTAGTCTGCTAGATAGTCAGCTAGCTAGTTAAGTCAGCTGGCCAGCAAACTAGCCAGCTATCTAGCTAGTTAAGTCACCTGGCTAGACAGCTAGATAGCTTGTTTGCTAGCTAGTTATGTCAGCAAATAGTCAGCTAGCTAGTCAGCTAGCTAGTTAAGTCAGCTAGCCAATCAACTAGTTACCTAGCTATCTAGTC
>NW_007055070.1:1990-3863 GCF_000164805.1 Carlito syrichta | reverse complement strand
TGAGCTAAGTAGTCAGTCGACTCGTCAGCTAAAATGTTAAGTCACCTAGCTAACTCGTTAGCCAAGTAGTCAAGCTAGCTAGCTAACTCATTTCCCAACAAGTTTAGACAGTTAGCTAACTCGTTAACCAACTCGTTATGTACAACTAGCTATCTCGTTATCCAAGTAGCTAAGTCAGCTAGCAAAGTGAGCTAGCTAAAAAGCTAGCTAGCTGTCAGCTCAATAGTTAGCTAACTATTATTTGTAAGTCAACTTCTTAAGTCTGCTACCTGACTAGTTAGCTAATTATCAAATCAGCTAGTTATTCAGCTAGTTAAACAGTTAGATAACTATATATTTCAGGTAGTAAAGTCAACTAGCTAACTAGTTTAGTCAGCCAGTTAAGTCAGCTAGCAAAATATTTTAGTCAGTTAGCTAAGTCCGCTAGTTAAGTAAGCTTTCTAAATTAGTCAGCTGGTTAATACAGCTAGCTACCTAGTGAGCTAATGGGTTACATCAGCAAGTTGAGTCAGGTAGTTAGCTCGTTAAATAATGGGTTAAGTCAGCTGGTTGAGTCAGATAGCTAGGTAGTTAGCAAACGGGATGATTCAGCTGGTTGAGTAGGCTAGCTAGCTAATTAGCCAATGAGTTAAGTCAGCAGGATGAGTCAGCTAGCTAGCTAGTTAGCTAACAAGTTAAGTCAGCTGGTTGTGTCAGCTAACTGGCTTGTTAGCTAACGAGTTAAGTCAAATGATTAAGTCACGTAGCTAGCACGTTAGAAAATGAGTAAGCTAACTAGTCAGCCAGCTGGTTAAATCAGCTAGCTTGGTAGCCTGATAGCTATTTAATTAAGCTAGCTAGTTAGCTAACAATTTAAGGCAGCTGGCTAGCTAAGTAGCGAGCTAGTTAAGTCAGTGGGCTAGCTAGCTGGTTAGCTGGTTAATTCAGCTAGTTAATAGAACTGGCAAACCAACTGGCAAGGTAGATAACTAGATAGTTAAGTAAACTAGAAAAATACCTGGCTAGCTAGTGATGTCTGTGAGTTAAGTCAGCTGGGAAGCCAACTGGCTAGCTGGTTAAATCATCTAGTTTAGTCATCTGTCTAGCCAGCTGGGTCGGTAGGTAGCGAGCAAGAAAAGTCAGCTTGCTAGCCAGCAGGCTAGCTGTTCAATTTACCTAGTTAAGTCAGCTGGCTAGTCTGCTGGCTAGGTAGGTAGCTAGCTAGATTAGTTAGCTGGCTAGCCAGCTTGCTAGCTTAAGTCAGCAAGGTAAGCCAGCAGGCTAGGTAGTTAAGTCAACTCACAAAGTCAGCTGGCAACCAACAGGCTAGGTAGTTAAGTCAACTCATTAAGCCAGCTGGTTACCTTATTAAAAAGCTAGCTAAGTTAGATGGCTAGCCATCTGGCCAGCTAGTTATTTCAGCTACTTCAGTCAGGTGGCTGGTTAGGAAACTAGCTATATAAGTCAGCTAGTTATATCAGCTGTGTAGCTAGTAAAGTCAGCTAGTTATGGTAACTGGTTAGCTAGATAGCTAGCTAGGTAGCTAGAGGGTTAAGACAGCTTGTTAGCCCAGCTGTCAAGCTAGGTAGCTAGCTGGTTAAGTAAGCTAGTTAAGTCAGCTTGCTATCTAGTTAAGTCAGTTATTTAAGTCAGCTGGCTAACCAGTTGCCTTGCTGGGAAGCTAGCTAGTGAAGTTAGCTGGCTAGCTAGTTAACTAGCTAGTTAAGTAAGCTAGTCAACTCAGCTCAGTAGCTAACTGGTTAGCTAGGTAGCTGGGTATTAAGTCAGCTGACAAGCCACCAGGCTACATAGGTAGCTAGCTAGTTAAGACAGCTGGCTATCGAGCTGGCTAGCTAGGTAGCTAGGCAGTTAGGTCAGCCTGCTAGCCAGCTGG
>NW_007055070.1:0-1184 GCF_000164805.1 Carlito syrichta | reverse complement strand
TCTATGTAGCTAGCTAGTTAAGTCAGCTGGCTACAATGCTGGCTAGCTGGTTATGTCAGCTAATATATTCAGCTGGCCAGCCAGTTGGCTAGCTAGGTAGCTAGCTAATTAAGTCTGATAATTAAGTCAGCTGACTAGCTAGATAGCTAGCTAATTAAGTCAGCTAGTTAAGTCAAATTGCTAGCTAGTTATGTCAGTTAGTTAAGTCAGCTGGCTAGCCAGATGCCTATCAGGGTATCTATCTAGTTAAGTCACCTTGCCAGCCAGATGGCTAGCTAGTTAAGTCACCTAGTTAAGTCAGCTCGCTGGCCAGCACATTAGCTAGGTAGTTAGGTTGTTAAGTAAGCTGGCAAGACAACAGGCTATGTAGGTAGGTAGCTAGTTAAGTCAGCTGGCTAGCCATCAGGCTATCTAGTTATGTCAGCTAGTTAAGTCAGCAGGCTATTCAGCTGTCTAGGTATGTAAAGAGCTAGTTAAGTGTGTTGGCTAGCCAGCTGGCTACTTAGTTAAGTCAGCTAGTTAATTCAGCTGGCATGGCTGCTGGCTAGCTAGATATCTAGGCAATTAAGTCAGCTGTCTAGCCAGCTACCCAGTAGTCAATTCAGCTAGTTTAGTCAGCTGGCTAACCAGTTGAGTAGCTAGTTAAGTCAGCACGTTAAGTCAGGTGTCTAGTCAGCTTGCTGGCTAGTTAAAAAGCTAGTTAGTTCAGATGGGCTGCCAACTGTTTAGCTTGTTAAGTCAACTAGTTAAGTCAGCTGACTGGCATGCAGTTTAGCTAGGTAGTTAAGTACTTAAGTCAGCTGGCAAGCCAGTGGGCTATATAGGTAGATAGCTAGTTAAGTCAGCTGGCTAGCCATCAGGTGTCTAGTTATGGCAGCTAGTTTAGTTCTGGCTCTCCAGGTGTCTAGCTATGTAGCTAGCTAGTTAAGTGTGCTGACTATCCAGCTGTATACTTTGTTAAGTCAGCTAGTTAAGTCAACTGTCTAGACTTCTGGCTAGCTAGGTAGCTAGGCAATTAAGTCAGCTGGCTAGCCAGCTGGCTAGCTAGGTAGCTAGGCAATTAAGTCAGCTGGCTAGCCAGCTGGCTAACTAGTTAATTCAGCTAATTAAGTCAGCTGGTGAGCCAGCATGCTAGCTAGGTAGCCAGCTAGTTATTTCAGCTGACTAGCCAGCTGGCTATATAC
>NW_007055069.1:0-1360 GCF_000164805.1 Carlito syrichta | reverse complement strand
GGCCATGACACCGAGACTATCTTCAGAAGTAGTGTTTTATAGCACCAGTGCTACTCAGTGGGCTAATGCTCCAAGGCTGAGCAACCCAGAGAAAGAGGAGAGAGGTTTTATATGTTAGCTTTCGTAAGGGGGTGGGGGGCAGGTTGTATGGCTATACTTTTTTCTTTGGAATTTGCAAGGTTGTACTTAGCAAAACCAGATTTTCAAAGAACAAACTGTCTCCAGGATGTGCTTAACAAGCAGGGGTTGTAAACTGATGACCTCACAAAGAGAGGATTTGGGGTAAGGTTGTGAATTGGTTACTATCTTGCATTTCCAGGAAAGCACCTTTATCCATCTTTGTTCAAACATTCTCTTCCTTTTAGCAGCATACTTTGCTGCTAACTAGTAGAGGCTGTTTAGTTTTCTCAAGCCTCATGTCTATCAGATTTGGAGCCTGCAGGTTGATCTTTAAAAGAAATAATTTTAACCGTTTTTAACCCCTCTCTGCCACTTTACGTTTTTAAACTTTGTGTGCTTTTTGTCCTGCTGCATTCTGTTGCCCTCCTGCCCCACTGATGATGGCAGTACTGTAACTCCCTGGTTTTCACTGGGGATCAATCTCTGTGAGCTCCAGTCCCCCACCTAGAGAATGAACATGATCATAGCTTTTAATGGTTTCTCACAGGGATCGAGTGAAATGGTGATCATTGAGGCATGCTTTTTAGTCATCCCCCTCTCTGTGGGAGGCAGCGGTCATGTAGGCACTGAGCACAGGACCCGGACAAGTGACCTGGTTCCACATACATTTACACTGTTGGAGGCATATAATCTTGGGCACGTCAGGTACATTCTCCTTGTCTTCCTGTGGCCATCTGTTCCTTGGCAATTGATAACAGAATATAGTTTTGAAGTTGTGCTGTGATTGTTTATGTGATTGTACTCCAAATATAGCAGAGGCTCAGTAAATATTGATATTTGCTTTTCTTTTTGTTAAGGTAATCATTTTTTTAGGCTCATTGGAGTCTTTAGAGTGCTTTTTTTGGTGCAATTATATGGAAATAACTGAGAAGTAATGTCCATACTATTTTACTTGCAAAAAGTAAAACATTTTGCAAAGGCTATGTCCACGTGAATCTAGCTAGAGGCATACTTGGTCTTGCACCAGTGCTACATTTTGAAATGTTTGCTAAAGCATAGAAGCAAAATATGCTGCTACAAGAAAGAGAATGTTTGAACAAAGATGGACAAAAAAGAAACCCACCGGCATGACTCAAGTTTTCCAGGCATCGTTCAGTCTCTAGAGGAAGCTAGAGGAACTCTCGGGCTTTTAGGCCCCCAAATCTTGACTGTCTCTTCATAGGACTGATCCTGAAGCTGC
>NW_007055068.1:0-715 GCF_000164805.1 Carlito syrichta | reverse complement strand
TTCTTTGTTCAATACTTTCTTAAGTGTTTCTTGTAGAGTTGATCTGGTGGCAGCATAAGTTCTTAGGGATTAGCTATCTGGTAATGATTTCAGTTCTCCCTCACTGATGAAGCTTAGCTTGGCTGGGTAGGTTATTCTCTGTTGAAATTGTTTATCTTTTAGAACTTTGAAGATAGGGCTCCAAGCTCTCCTGGTCTGAAGTGTTTCTGTAGATAAATCTGCTATTTTAATTGGTTTTCCCTTGTAGGTAATCTGACCTTTTTCTCTTGCTGCCTTTAGGATTTTTTTCTTTTTTACCTACTTTGTTTAGGTGAATTATTATGTGTCTAGGAGTCGAACTTCTCATTTGTTGTCTTGCAGGGGTTCTCTGAATCTCTTGTGTTTGAATGTTTCCATAACTGATGAGATGAGACAAGTTTTCTTGAATGATTTTATGAAATGTTTGTTACAGTGTGGTCTCTGTCTCTCTCTGTCTCAGGAAGGCCAATTACTCTTAGGTTCAGGCTCTGGAAGTAATTCTTTATCTCTTGAATGTTTTGTTCTATCTTCTTAAGCTTCTTTTTTATGTTTTTGACAGTTTGGGTTAGTTCTGTATTTTGGTCTTCAAGTTCTGAGATTCTTTCTTCTCCTTGGCTAATTCTGCTTTCCATGCTTATTAGTTTGCTATTTATTTCCATCACATAATTTTTTACTGCTGTTATTTCTGTTATCAGCT
>NW_007055067.1:0-1229 GCF_000164805.1 Carlito syrichta | reverse complement strand
ACATCTCTGGATTATTTTTTGAGAATAAAATCTCAGAACCAAGACTTTTTTATTCCAGGAATCTCAACATTTAATTGATAAATATATTTCCAAAATAGTTCTTAAAATCTTTATGGCAGTCTGCATTTCCTGTGGCAATGTAGATAAGAGTCTTTTATACCCTTGCCAGAATTTGAATTTAACTAAGTTTGTGACTTCACTGTGTGAAGTGCCATTTGACTCTTATTTTTTAACTATTTTTTGGTTTTGAGTCAAAATCTCACTCCATCGCCCAGGCTGGAGTGCAGGGTCACACTCCCGGCCACCACAGCCTCAACCTGCTGGACTCCTGTGATCTTTCTGCTTCAGCCTTCCAAGTAGCCAGAACTACAGGCATGTGCCTCCACACCCAGCTAATTTTTTATTTATTGTAGAGACAAAGTCTTGCCAAGTGGTCTAGGCTGGTCTCAAGACTGTGGGCTCAGACAATCCACTTGCCTCATCCTCCCAAAGTGCTGGGGTGGCAGACTGAGCTACCAAGACTGGCTTAGCTTATTTTTTTTTTAATTATTAGAGTGATAGAACATTTTCACTGGTCAATAGTATTTTCTGTCTTACAATAATCATTTTATTTTATTTATTTATTATTATTATTATTGAGTTGGAATCTCACTCTGTCGCCCAGACTGGAGTGCAGTGGCTGCTCCCAGCCACCCAAACCTTGACCTACTGGGATCCGGCGATCCTTCTGCCTCAGCCTTCCAAGTAGCTGGAACTACAGGCGCGCGCTACCATGCCCGGCTCATTTTGATTTTATTGTAGAGATGAGATCTTGCCAAGTTGCCCAGGTGGGTCTCGAACCCGCGGGCTCAGGCAATCCACTCACCTCAGGCACCAGATTACAGGCTGAGCCACCGAGCCTGGCTACACTCTCACTTTTTTTATTATTAGAAGAGTATAAGCATATTTGCAGTAAGACTTTAGCTTTGTGGTTCTTGCAAAGGCTTCCTGCTATTGCAGACTCTAAAGAAAAAGGCTGGAAGCCAGGGAGGTTCTAAGAACAGAAGATAATAGAAGATGTGGAACATGCAGCACCACAATTGTGTTTCATAAGCACAACTTGGCTTTTTTTTCCTCCATATCTACAGTTTTCTAAAATTCTGCAACGTTGAAGTCGACAGTATTAAGAGTCAAGTGACATATTATGATTCCTTGTCTTTATAAAAAGAAATTGATAGAGGCCGAGGTGG
>NW_007055066.1:0-887 GCF_000164805.1 Carlito syrichta | reverse complement strand
CCCATATTTTCCGTTCACACTAACACACTTGCAAGTACAACACACGCAACTAAACTACCAACGAGAAAGTACGGTTTCCCATGGCCGTGCAGACAAAAGTGAAACTGAGCTGAGGGTAAGTCTGTGCCTTTTGGTGATCGACCTTCCTCACAGATGAGGATGACCTCGTCCTCCAGATGGGGGGAAGGGACGTCTCCCAAACCCCCAGTCAACGACCCACCAGTGCATCCACTTAAGCCAATGCCGACCCAGATACAGAGTGGAATTCCTACAGATAATACAGATGCGCGCTTACCGAAAATGAAGTGCACTTACCTGCTGGCACTGGGACCCTCTGGGCTGGGGGGTGTCTGGGGGGGGTCTCTGGGATCCTGGACAAGCCCCCAAATGTTGTACCTGAATTCAGAATATGAGAGACCTCCAAAGAGCCAGCTCTGATGCAAATCACACGAGGGTCTTTATTCAGGCTCGAATCTGGGCTCACGTCTGTTACTGGTGCAGGTGTACAGGAACGAGAGCCCCGACTCAGGTTTGCAAGCATTTTTTATACACAATTTGGAAGGAATGGGGTGGCATTACAGACTTGCCCACACAGGACTGGATGGAATTGTATGAGTGTGGTTACAGAGATACTGATTGGTTGGTTTGTGTTTGATTTGAGTGGGCACGGGCTCCAGGTGACCATGACTGACCACTAACGGTCAGACAGGCAGGGTGGAACTGATTAGGTCTTTTGGAATGTTAGATAACTGGAGGCGCTTGTAACATATTTACTTGGGGGGCTCAGGTCCACACAGTCATTGTGACTGTGCATAAGCTGGACCCTGGGTTCAAGAACATGTTGACTAGAAGCTAAGGTTTACATAGTCACCGCGACTGTGCATAAG
>NW_007055065.1:0-745 GCF_000164805.1 Carlito syrichta | reverse complement strand
TAATGAATAAAATGTCTCAGTAGCATAAATATGTCAATCATCTACAAATCAATTGATTAATGCATTTTCCATCAAAATCCTATTTTGGATAGGGAGGAGTAGAGCATGTAAAAGTGAGGACCAAGAATAAAATATTTTAAAGGAGAAGATTTGGTGAGGCTTGTTTTACTGTATATGAAAGGTCAATGTAAAGCAATATACATAATAAAATGCCAGTGGGAGTGAACATACCAGTGGAAGTAAAAAAAGAAAAATAGACTGATGCAATATGGAATTTTGACATATGGGAGAGCAGATACAGCAGATCACATGGGAAAAGATGGACATAGCTAGTATAATAGGTCTGTGAAAAAGATGGATCATTTAAATAGTAGTGCTGGAGCTTCAATTTGACCATATGACAATGTTAAATAAAATTGTATCCTGGACTCATTACATGCCCACAAATCAGCCACATATAGATAAGACATTTAATTTGAAAATTAAAGTTTTAGAATAAAATTTAGGAAAATATTTTTATTATTTCAAGTAACATAAAATTCTTAATTCAATAGAAATATAAGCAATAAATGAAAAGTCTGATTAATTCAATTATATAAATATATCCATTCACCAAATGCCACTATTAAAAAAGTGAAAAGACAGAACGCAAACACAGACTAAGAGTATGTATTTGTAACATATATAATGGACATGATTATTATTCAAAATATATTAAGAGCTTTTACAGATTAATAAGAAAAAG
>NW_007055064.1:0-982 GCF_000164805.1 Carlito syrichta | reverse complement strand
GGAGGCAAAGGAAGAGCACTTATCATAGGTTCATGATATCCTTGGGCTGAAATAATGACCCAAATCATTTGTTAAGGATAAAAATACAGTCTGCCCTTGGATTAAAAATAGAAAAACCTTGTTGGTATAGGAAGGGAAAAGGTGTAGTTTGTCAGCAACAAGTTTGGAAAAGAATTAGGGAGTCCAGTTTGCTTACTGTACAGGACATTCTGCGTTTAAGAAGCCAAAACTCAGCACGCACCTTGGCTTTGATCTTGTCCTCCACTCAAGTCTCAGAGCATCCTGCAAGAGCTCAGGTCTCATGTGGTCCATCCCACAGAACAGGGAACGTTCAGTGGTTGACCACCCCTTGGCCTATGATGGACTCTGGTTGAACATACTGGTTTTAGTTGAACTAATTTGTTATTACCATTTTATCTTTTGAATATTATATTTCCATTTGTTGGATATTTTAAGATTGTTTTATTGGCTATTTTAGTTTTGCTTTCTTTGACTCTGTTTTTGAAATAACAAGAATGAAAATAATGGTAAGGACCATCTATACACGAAGTGCTCATTTTGGGAGCTTCATTCCACTGCTAGTTAGTCTTGCAGCCTCCCACAGGAAATACCCTCATCTCTTCCAAAATCAGCAGATTGCAGTTAATACTCAATTCAGTCTATGGCACAAGACATGCCATGACAATTCACTGTCAAAGATTTCCTTCTCTCTTTTTGCATGAAACAACTATTCCATGTTGTGAAAATAAGAAAGTAGTGGCAAGAAGGTACTTGAGAGATGTTAAATATTGCATTGGTTCTGGGCCTAATAGAGAGAGAGAGAGGGAGAGAGAGGGAGAAAGAGAGAGAGAGAGAGAGAGAGGTGAAAATGACTACTGAATTCAAAAGCCCCCACTACTACCAGTGGCTTCAGCATAATAATAAGCCTGCTTCTTGTGACAACATGAATATAGAAGCAAATTAAGTTTTCTATTGTTTAAAT
>NW_007055063.1:2888-4191 GCF_000164805.1 Carlito syrichta | reverse complement strand
GCTCTGGCGGTCCCTCCACCTCAGCCTTCCGAATAACCGCAATTACAGGCGTGCACTACCACGCCTGGCTGATTTTTGATTTATTGTAGAGATGAGGTCTCACCAAGTTGCCCGGGTGGGTCTCGAACCCGCGGGATCAGGCAATCCACTCACCTCAGCCTCCCAAGGTGTGGGATTACAGGCTGAGCCACCGAGCCCGGCTTGGAGTGTGTTTTTAAACTCAATACAAAATGCTTCCAGGGCTTTGTTTTTCTGGTGGTGGTGGAGGTAGCCCCCCAGGAAAATGGGTCAGGTGGAACTTTGTTAGCCAGTCACTCTGCTCTGTAGAGAGTGTTGGAGTTCTGCTGTCCTAGAGTCAGAAGAGGAAGGCTGAGTGTTCCTATGCTGGGGAATGGGGCAGTTCCCAGTCTCTCCTTCTAGCTTTCCCCTTACTCCCTGCCCAAAGAAAGCTTTCATTGTGGGTTAGACCTAGGGGAAGGTGTCATTGAGTCAGATACAGGGCAGCTGCATTGACCACATGGAGGGACAGTGGCAGAGCAACTTGCTGGCTGTGGATACTGAGGTTGACTGTCTGTCACCCAGGTTTTCCCACGCATGTTAGATAGAGATGACAGGACTCATTGTGTGCTTGAGTAAGCAGTGGCTGCTGTCGGCCACCACAGGCTCGACCTGCTGGGCTCCAGCGAGCCTTCCATCTCAGCCTTCCAAGTAGCTGGAAGTACAGGTGCACACTACCACGCCCGGCTAATTTTTGATTTATTGTAGAGATGAGGTCTTGCCAACTTGCCCAGGTGGGTCTCAAACCCGCGGGCTCAGGCAATCCACTTACCTCAGCCTCCCAGCTTATTTTGTGCTTCTAAATGGACCAGAACAGATCTTTTGCTGTCATTTTCACAGAAGGAACAAGAAGGGCAGCGAATCAGAAAGCCAATTTACTTTCAGTAACTTCTGATTTTTCTTTTTCTCTCTAGATTTGTTTTCAGTGAAGTAGAAGTTTGCAGATTCCTTAAATGAATTTAAATTTCAGTGCATAGGAGATGCAGAAATAGATGATGAGATGTGTATAGGTAAGTAAACACAACGTTGTTTGTCATAGCATTCAACATCCTAGCAAAGCCTTTTTCATGGGATGGGATCTCTCTAAAGTTAGTAAAGATGGAAGCCCAGAGTGGTAGTGAAGAGACAGTGTTATGTGAGGATGGGGTTGCTCTGGTCTCCCAGAGCTCTGGTGTTGCCTTCCTTACCCTCCGGCACACAGGAGAAAGCTTGAAGTTGTGTAGTAGAGCTCTCCTCTCCACCTGCC
>NW_007055063.1:0-817 GCF_000164805.1 Carlito syrichta | reverse complement strand
CCCAGTAAATAAGCACTTAAGTAAAATGAAGGTAACTGTGAGAAGCTCTTCAGAGAGAGGCATTTATGCAAATATAAGAATCAAATGCTGATCTCCAGGTCTCTGTGCTAGGATATTCTGGGTGTGAAGTTATGAGAGATTGTCTAACCACAGGAAGCTCTTTTGCATATTCCCCCCCAGACACCTCAGATCCCAGGAGTGAACCTTGGTTTGATATCCCCAGCTGGCTCCCCACTGGCTTACTCCTGGGAGGGCCTGTCTCTGTGCAGCAGCAATACCTCAGAAAAATTCCATCAGGGAGCATTTTCTTCTCTTCCCCTACTGACAGTTGATGGTTTGAGCACTGCATTTACCAAGACAGTATGTAGTCAAGTACTTCATGTACATTTTTTCTGTTAACCATCATGATAGTGCTGTGAAGTGGCAACTATATTATCTCCATTTTTCAGATGGAGACATTGAGGTTTACAGAGGTTAAGTAGCTTGTCCAGGATCACACAGTTAAGAAGTAGTATTAAATATGTCTGGATTCGCCGGGCTCGGTGGCTCAGCCTGTAATCCCGCACCTTTGGGAGGCTGAGGTGAGTGGATTGCCTGAGCCCGCGGGTTCGAGACCCGCCTGGGCAGTGAGACCTCATCTCTACAATAAATCAAAAAATCAGCCAGGCATGGTAGCGCGCGCCTGTAGTTCTGGCTACTCGGAAGGCTGAGGCGGAAGGATTGCCGAAGCACAACAGGCGAGGCTGCAGTGGCCAGGAGTGGCCACTGCTTTCCAGTCTGGGCGACAGAGTGAGACTCCAACTCAAGAAAAAAAGAA
>NW_007055062.1:0-696 GCF_000164805.1 Carlito syrichta | reverse complement strand
CCATGTTCTTGCTACTGCGAACAATGTGGCGATAAACATACATGTGCAAATATCTCTTGGAGAGAGGGGTTTCGTTCTTCCTGGTATGTTCCCAGTAGGAGGATGGCAGGGTCCCATTTTTAGATCGTTTAGGAATCACCAAATGGTTATCCACAGAGCTGGTTCGAGTTTACACTCCCACGAGCAGTGTAGAAGTGTTCCCTTTTTGTCATTTCCACGCCAGCATCTGTTGTTTTGGGAATGATTGATGATAGCCATCCTGACTGAAAATAGGTGACTCCTCAAGGTAGTTTTCACTTGCATTTTCGGATGACAAATGAGGCTGAGCTTTTTCAAATGTCTTTGGTGGCTGCTTGTATGTCTGCTGTTGAGAAGGGTCTGTTCCTATCTTTTGCTCACTGTGAAACGAGGCTGTTTGCTTTTTTCTTGTCGGCAAGTGGCAGTTCCTTGTAGTTCCGAGCTGATCATCCCTTGTCAGATGTACATTCGCAAATATATTTTCCGCATCTGTGGGTTGCGTTTCTCTTTGAGTCAGGGCCTCACTCTGATGCCCAGACGGTACTAGAGTGGTACAATCATACCTGACCACAGGGTAGACCTCCGGGGCTCAGGCAATCCTCCCAAGCGGCTGCAACCAAAAGCCTATGTCTCCATGCCCAGCTCATTGATGACATTTTGGAGATAGAGATGAGGCTT
>NW_007055061.1:0-946 GCF_000164805.1 Carlito syrichta | reverse complement strand
CCTGGGCAACTTGGTGAGACCTCATCTCTACAATAAATCAAAAATCAGTCCAGGCATGGTACTTCACACCTATAATTCCGGCTACTTGGAAGGCTGAGGGGAAGGATCACCACAGCCCAGTGGGTCGAGGCTGCAGTGGCTGGAAGCGGCCACTGCACTCCAGTCTGGGCGACAGAGTGAGATTCCAACTCAAAAAAAAAGAAAAGAAAAAGCATTGTCTATTTGTTTGGCACAGTTTCTATTGACAACCATCTTGCAACAAGGTGAAGGTCAATCTGAAACCAAGAAGGGAAGGGCCCAGGAGAAGAGCCCTAGGTCCTGATTGTTCTACGCCTAGACCCCATCCTACCCATGGAGTTCCAGAAGTGTGAAGTGATAAATATTGTTCAAGCCCATTTGAATCAGATTCTCTTTCTTGTAAGCAAAGGCATCCTAACAAATACACTGATTTTTGTGTGCAACTAAGTCCCAGCAGAGTCTTCTCTCCTTTGACAGTCGTGAAGAAGATGCATTTAACATTTTGTGAATTAATATTTTTTAGTCTGATGTCATAATTTAATGTATAACCAGGCCAGGCTCAGTGGCTCGGTGGCTCAGCCTGTAAGCCCAGTACTTTGGGAGGCTGAGGTGAGTGGAATTCCTGAGCCTGTGGGTTCGAGACCCAATTGGACAACTTGGAGAGACCTGTCTCTACAATAAATCAAGAAAGTAGCGGGGCATGGTAGCATAAGCCGGTAGTTCTGGCTACTGGAAAGGCTGAAGAAGAAGGATCACCTGAGCCCTGCAGGTCGATGTTGGGATGGCTGTGAGTGTGCCACTGCACTCCAGCCTGGGCAACAGAGTGAGACTCTAACTCAAAAAATAAAAAAAATAAAAGTAAAAAAGCATATAGCTGGAAAAAGCACAATTTTAATTTTTGTTTTGTTTCTAACAATTATGGGCAGGG
>NW_007055060.1:0-1558 GCF_000164805.1 Carlito syrichta | reverse complement strand
CTTTGTGAAGGCATGAGGTACCACTAAGCATAATGGTCCCATTTGACTGTCATTCCTGTCACATTGGCCCCTCAGGAGCAGTAACCCACAAAGCTGACTTTCCCTTTGAACAGGAGTCAAAGATGAGAGTGTGTCCTTTCTTTGTCATGCTTGGAACTCAGGTACAAATTCATGGCTGATCTCTGCCACCTGGAGAGTTTTAGTCTGAAATCTTAGATGAGTCTGTGGCACCAAAGGGACAAGTCACCTGTAAGATCTAATCTAGTCTGTTCTCTCCACAAAGAGAAAGCTGAAACAATGCAGCCAAAGTGCAAAGTCCAAGAACCCTCTGCGTTTCAGAACTTGGGCTTTTCTCACCTATAAACCAGTGACTCTCTCATATCTGCTTGCCTTTCATTCCTATGTAGCTTCAAGGGCTTTTATCTGGTGTTTCACAGATTGTTATTAGCAAGGTAGTAATTCGGTGGTATTATCTGTTACCCACCAATCCCAGGATTTAAGCAGTGGATATGGCTGGCTGTTTAAATATCCACTTTCTCCCTACACTGCTCAGGAGAGGCTAACCACTGTAACAAGCAATCCCTACATTTTTGTGGCTTAGCATAATTGTCTATTTCTTGCTAATTGTCCCAGTCAGTGAGCAGCCTTCCAAGGGGTAATTTTAGGATCTAGGCACCTTTGGTGCTATGGTTCTGCCTTCCTCTAAGGCCTTGTAGTCCTCTTCCTTCAGCTGTAAGACAAGGAGAGTGAGGTCTTGCATATGGCAGAACAGCAGCCCTTTCATTCAGTGCATACCTGTCCACTTCCAACACATGACCACCACCACCACTTTCATGTGGGTTTCTCCGGCTACTGAGTCTTCTCTGCTCACATGTGTAGCAGGCCAGAGGTGCCCAGGAACTAATTCATAGCCATCATATGATGACTTATGAGGGCTGGCATATAACTACCTGCACTCAAGGGTCATTTGACCTCTAGGTGGGGTGGAAGTGGAGAAATTCTTTTCTGCCTACTGGTGTTCCCTATAGAACCAAGTTCAAGTTGCCTACAATGGTAATTTGCTTAAGTACCTGTCCTTTTTAGCCTCCTTCTTTCCCTGACTCTTTGTTCCACTCCTCCACTGGTGTTTCCTCAGGTCACCTTCCAGATAAATGACTTGTGCTTTCCTTTTTATCCCATGATCTGCTTCTGGGGAAACAAAAACTGAGACAGGAGGTTTTTAGTGGTGTGCCTTTCTTCCCTTCACATTCTAATGAACATAACACAGGAAGATGACATAATCTCACTATGAGAGAGGATGAAAATGGAATCGACAGTGTGCCTAGGGTGGAAAGTGATGGGGTTTCAGCAAGCAGCTAGTTCTCTTTCAGATGAGGACACTGAATCTCAGACATGTTCAATAACATGCTCCCATTCCCACAGTGAGTGAAGGGTAGACCTGAGAATGAAATTCCATTTATTTCAAAAGTCTGCTTTTCCAACCATGCTAGAAGTGGGATCTGGCCTGCAGATATGAACTGACAGCCGAATAGTGGCTGCCACCGTGATACATGCCATG
>NW_007055059.1:2308-5608 GCF_000164805.1 Carlito syrichta | reverse complement strand
TAATCAGTATTTTTTATTATGGTTTTGTGGGGTACAGTTAAGGGTTAGGTGTACAATGACGTTTCATTCAGGCACCCTGTAGATAAGAAGTGTTTTCCCATCCCCCGACAGATATTTGCTACTGTTAATCCCATCCCCCTCCCCCCCATAGTTTCCCAGTACCATCAGTCATTTTCTCATAGTATTGCATTGGATGTTCAAGGTCCATTATATGAGTGAGAACATGTGATATTCGGATTTTTGTTTTTGTGAGAGGTCACTCAGTATTATAGACTCTAGTTCCATCCAGGTTGCAGTGAAATTCATGATTTTGTTCTTTTTTATGGCTGCGTAGTATTCCATCGTGTATATGTACCACATTTTTTTAATCCAGTCCTCTTTTGATGGGCAGCATGGTTGTTTCCAGGTTCTTGCTATTGTGAACAATGCTGCGATAAACATACGTGTGCAGGTATCTTTTTTATAGAGTGATTTGAGTTCTTCAGGGTATATTCCCAGTAGGGGGATTGCAGGGTCATAATGGAAGGTCAATTTTTTATAGCTTTTAGGAATTCGCCACACCTGCTTTCCACAGAGGTTGCACTAGTTTACACTCCCACCAACAAAGTAGAAGTGTTCCCTTTTCACCACACCCTCTCCAGCAGCTATTATTTTTTGAGTTGTTGATAATTGCCATTCTGACTGGAGTTAGGTGGTATCTCAGTGTGGTTTTGATTTGCATCTCCCTGATGATTAGTGAGGTTGAGCATTTTTTTCATGTGTTTGTTGGCTGCTCGGATGTCTTCCTTTGTGAAGTGTCTGTTCATATCTTTTGCCCATTTTAAAATGGGGTTGTTTGTTTTCTTTTCAGCACGTTTGAGTTCCTTGTAGATCCAGGATGTTAAGCCTTTGTCAGACCTAGAGTTGGCAAATACTTTTTCCCAGTCTGTAGGCTGTCTCCCTGCTCTCTTGATGGTTTCTTTGGCTTTGCAGAAGCTTGCCAGTTTAATAAGGTCCCATTTGTCTATCTTCTCTCTTATGACCTGTGGGTTTCGGGTTTTGTACAGGAATTGGAAGCCAGTTCCGATTTCCATGAGAGTATTTCCTTCCTTTTCTAAGGTTCTTATGGTTTGAGGTTTTACATTTAGGTCTCTGATCCATTTGGAGTTAACCTTTGTGCATGGGGATAGATAAGGGTCCTGTTTCAATCTTCTGCATGTGGTCAACCAGTTTTCCCAGCACCATTTACTGAATAGGTTCTCTTCTCCCCACTGGTAGGTGGTGGGGGCTTTGTCGAAGATGAGTTGGTTGAGGAATTGAGGTTTTGCTTCTGGAATCTCAATTCTGTTCCATTGATCTATATACCTGTTCCTGTACCAATACCAAGCTGTTTTGATGATTGTAGCTTTATAGTAAAGTTTGAAGTCTGGTATTGTGATACCACCTGCTTTGTTTTTTTTACTGAGGATTGTTCTGGCTATTCTTGGACGTTTGTGTTTCCATATGAATTCCTGTGTTGTTTTTTCTAGGTCTGAGAAGAATGTTGTTGGTAATTTAATGGGTATTGCATTGAATTTGTAGATTGCCTTAGGTAAGATGGACATCTTCACAATGTTGATTCTTCCGATCCATGAGCATGGAATATTTTTCCACTTGTTCGTGTCAGCTTTGATTTCTTTGAGCAGTGTTTTGTAATTTTCATTGTAAAGGTCTTTCACGTCTCTGGTTAGGAAGATGCCAAGGTATTTCATTTTTTTTGTGGCTATTGTGAATGGAACTGTGTTTTTTATTTGGGTTTCTGTTTGTTTATTATTGGTGTAGAGAAATGCGATTGTCTTTTGTACATTTATTTTGTATCCTGAGACTTTGCCAAAGGCTTTTATCAATGTAAGGAGGCCTTTGACAGATTCTCTTGGGTTTTCAAGGTACACCATCATGTCATCTGCATAGAGAGATAACTTGACTTCCTCTTTTCCTATTTGAATACCTCTGATTGCCTCCTCTTCTCTGATTGCTTTAGCCAGGACTTCCAATACTATGTTGAACAGGAGGGGAGAGAGTGGGCATCCTTGTCTAGTTCCAGTTTTCAGGGGAATTGGTTCCAATTTTTGTCCATTTAGGAGTATGCTGGCTGTGGGTTTCTCGTAGATGGCTTTTACTATTTTGAGGTATGTTCCCCGTATGCCTAGATGTTCAAGGGTTTTTATCAAGAAGGGGTGCTGGATTTTATCAAAAGCTTTTTCTGCATCTAGTGATATGATCATGTGGTTTTTGTTTTGACATCTGTTGATGTATTTAATTACATTTATGGTTTTACGAATATTGAACCAGCCTTGCATGCCAGGAATGAAGCCTACTTGGTCATGATGGATGATTTTTGAGATGTATTGCTGAATCCGGTTTGCTAGGATCTTGTTGAGAATTTTAGCATCTATGTTCATCAAAGATATTGGCCTGTAGTTCTCTTTCTTTGTTGGATCTTTACCTGGCTTGGGTATCAATGTGATGTTGGCTTCGTAAAATGATTTGGGGAGAGTTCCATCTTTTTCAATCGCCTGGAATACCTTCAGTAGGATTGGTATCAGCTCCTCCTTAAATGTCTTGTAGAATTCTGCTGGAAAGCCATCTGGACCAGGGCTTTTTTTTGTAGGAAGTTTTCTTATTACGTGGTCGATTTCCTTGATTGTTATTGGTTTATTTAGGGTCTCAATTTCTTCTTGTTCCAACCTAGGTAGGTTGTGTGATGTCAGAAAGTCTTCCATTTCCTTCTGGTTTTCAAGTTTGTTTCCATACAAGTGTACGTAGTAGTCTCTAATGATCTTTTGTATTTCTTCAGGGTCAGATGTGACTTCATCTTTTGTGTTTCTGATTATGCTTATTTGGTTTTTTTCTCGTTTTTTCTTGGTCAGTCTAGCTAGGGGACCATCAATCTTGTTTACCCTTTCGAAGAACCAGCTTTTTGTTTCATTGATTTTTTGTATTATCTTTTTGTCTTCTATGTCCTGGATTTGGGCTTTTATTTTGGTGATCTGGATTCTTCTGCTGAAATTAGGGTTTTTGTGGTCTTGCTTTTCCAGCTTCTTTAGGTGGCTTGTTAGGTTGTCAATTTCTGTTCCTTCCATTTTCCTCATGTGTGTTTGTAGGGATATAAATTCCCCTCTTATTACAGCTTTTAAGGCATCCCAGAGATTTTGGTAAGATGTTTCTTTATTTTCATTTGTTTCCAGGTATCTTTTGATCTCTATTTTGATGTCATCATTGACCCAGGAGTTATTTAGCATCATGCTGTTTAGTGTCCATGTCTTTGTGGGTTTTGGGGGG
>NW_007055059.1:0-789 GCF_000164805.1 Carlito syrichta | reverse complement strand
GCTTGGGTAATTCTGCTTTCCATGCTTATCAATTTGTTATTTATTTCATTCACAGTATTCTTTATTACTGTTATCTCAGATATCAGCTCCTTCCTAGTTTCTTCTTGTGTCTCCTCAAATTCTTTTAGTCTCTCCATTATTGTTTTGATATCTGCATTTGCATTTTGAGACCCTTCATTCTGGGGACTTTGCATTGTTTGTATTCCAAAAGTCAATTTTCTCAGTGTCTGCTCTCCCAGGCGTCTGGGAGAGACCCATACTCTTCTTTTGGTTTTTCTTCATTTCTGTAGATTTTTCTCCCTTTACCCCTTTCCCTCCCCCTCTTCAATTCTGTTTTTGAGGGAAGGTGGGGTTGCTTTTATTTCTCTTCTGCAATGACCTGCTGTTCCTTATGAGGGTCTTCTGGTTTTGTTCACTTTTCCCTCTGTTTTACAGTCTGTCTATTCAGCAGTTTGCAGTCTTGGTCCCTAGATTTAAAAAAGGGGCATATAGAAGAGGAAAATAATGGAGGAAGGGGGGGTCAATAGGGAGTTAGAAAGAGAGAAGCGCGAGAGGGAAAACAGATATACATACCATCTATCAGGTGAGAACGAGACACAGGGCTGGGAAGAGGTGAAGAAAGACACGTAAGAAAGAGTACTGATAGCTACATAGTACTAAAGAGTACTGAAGCAACACAGAGACAGGGCAATAAAATCGAGAAACAGTGTAAGTCAGAAGGTAAACAACAAACGTGATCTAAACCAGCAGTTACAATGATAAAATCATAGGTCAAAATGAGCGAAAGAG
>NW_007055058.1:0-820 GCF_000164805.1 Carlito syrichta | reverse complement strand
GAGCTTACAGTGAGAAGTAGCTTCCCAAGAAATAATTTACCCCCGATCTTAAAGAGGAACTCAGAACAACAGCAAACTTCCAACCGTTCTGTTCCCGAAAGACCGGCAGTCAACCACATTCAAAGTACTTCAGGTCATTAGTCTTCTCTTGCTGACGTTTATTGCATCTTCCTCTACTTTCCCTCACAGGGCTAGAGACAGAAACTTTAAAGATTCTCATTGTTCCCACCAGATCTCCATTCTTTTGAATGCTTTAAAAAAACACCTCAAAGGAGGATTTGACTCTTTGTTCACCACGGAAACACCTTCCCATTCATGTAAGGAATGTGCTTGTTTATAAATGATGATACATCATCACCAATTCACTTGGCTTCCATAACCTCATTTCCTTCCTGTGTCTGTCCAGTCACAAATCCATTGCTACCCTGGGGTAGTATATTAACCCAAATCACAGTCTGAATGGCACTTTTTGGCTTGGGTTCCTCTCATTTGTTTATCTTTGGCTGAGCTAGGAAATGCAACTGGAAAATGATTCAGCACAAGCTGTTCAGCTGGGAGCCCTCTCTCTGTCTCATCCAACTCTACCCTGAAATGATCTGAAGTGGCCAGTATAGGATGAAGCAATGCTTATATGGCCCACAGGTGGGGTTTATTTAAGTGTATGCCCCATGGTCTTTCTGAGTCAGCACAGAAAATATTAATACATGACTCTACCCCCAAGCCACAGAGAGTAAGAGCAACACAGCCCCACAACTTGATGCCATGTTTGGGATCTTCTGAGTCCTGATATAGCCCTAAGTTGCCGTGTTTGGGTCTACTA
>NW_007055057.1:0-803 GCF_000164805.1 Carlito syrichta | reverse complement strand
TGTTCAGATAACTTATTAATCTAGAAAAAAAAGTATATCAAGATAAGTTCCAGATTGATTAAAGGAAAGATAAAAGAAATAGTAGGGTTTATATGCACACAAACATCCTTCAAGTTGTTGATTGACCAAGATAGGCCCTAAGGATTATAAAGGAAAAGACACATATAATTTAAAAATCTTTGTGGCAAAGGATGAAACGTAAATCAAAAGGAAATGAATGTTATGCTTCAATAAAAACTTTAAAAAAAAACAAAATAATAAATTAGGGGAAATTATTTATTTGAAACATGGAATAGAGAAGATATGAACTATACAAAAGTGCTTATATGGACAAAACATAAATAACTCAAAAGAAACAATAGGCAAGTTAGATTTGCAGAAAAACAAATCCAAACATCTAATAGGCAGGAAATTGTACTCAACCTTAGTGGGAGTTAAGGACATGCAAACAAAGTAACAATGATGTCTCATTTCATAGCCATTAGATTAGCAAAATCTACAAGTGAAAATGTGTGCTGCTGAAGAGATTTGGGGAGAACCTACTCTCAAACACATGGAAATGTGCATTGTTTCAGCATTTTAAAAACATAACCTGGCATTGACCATTGCAATTAAAGTTACATTTGCCCATCCCATCTGAAGAATCTATCCCAAGGAAATAAACTCACTCCTAAATGAGGTATATGCCCAGTTACATTCATCATAGCATCGTTTGCCCCACATGGAAGACTGCAGACAGAGTGCACGCCCCTCAGTCGACAAATGGCACAGTAAGAATACTGTATTATGGCACACTCAAATCA
>NW_007055056.1:0-1025 GCF_000164805.1 Carlito syrichta | reverse complement strand
AGACACTGACCCTTTCAGAACTAAAAATTCAGCATTGTTGCGGAACACAAATTCAGCATACCAAAACCAGGTGTCTCTCTACACGTTCAAAGTCAACCTGAAGAAACCACTAAGGACACAATTCATTTCCAGTAGCAGCCAAAACCACAAAATAGTGAAAAAAAAGTTAAGCAGACAATAGAATAGTACACGAAACAGTACACAATATTGCTGATAGACATTGCAGAGGACATAAGCAAATGAAAAGGAAATACTGGGTTCAATAAATAAAAACCGTGATATTGGAAGGTGCTACTGTACACAAAGCATTACAAACAAAAGGAAATCTCTACCCAAACCCAAATGTCTTGTATTTCAGTAGAAATGGCATGAGACCTGCAATAGCCCAAACTGTCTTCAAAATGGACAAAGTTTAGGGTTTTACACTTTCTGCTTTCACCAAAGTCTAATAAACCAAACAGAGAGGCAATGGTATAAAACCCTAACTACTGATCCATGGAACAGAACGAACACTGCGGAATCAGTGGACACATTGATGGCCACATACATTCCGTGGGAATAGGGCAGTCTTTCCACACACACTTCTCAGAAAACGGGATACTCTCATGCATAATCCAGCAGTTCCACTTCCGGCAAAAGCCGCAACACAGGAAAGAAAATACAAGGAAAGAAGAGTCTGTGAACTCACGGTTAAGGGTCCATGTCCAAGAGCGGCCTGACTGAGGTTCCCTCGACGTGGTAGGGCGGGCCCAGCTCCGTCGCCTGCGGGGGGCCCAGCTCCGCGGCCAGCGGGGGGCCCAGCTCCGCGGTCGTCCCAGTCGCAGCGAGCCACACTCTGGGGTCCCGCAGCGCGGGAGTCCGAAGCACTCCGTGGGAGGCCGGGGACCTGGAGGCGGAACCGCGTTTCGCCTGGGTGCTCGCAGACCGGATTCTGAGGAAGGATCACGTCAACCCAGAAGGTGACGCGGACGTGACGCGAAGCGAGGCACTGCAACCTCGCGATGGCGAGAGACCCGGAGCCCCTG
>NW_007055055.1:0-1330 GCF_000164805.1 Carlito syrichta | reverse complement strand
TTCCCAGTAGCCAGAACTACCGGCCTTATGCTACCACACCCCGCTCGTTTCTTGATTTATTGTAGAGACAGGTCTCTCCAAGTTGTCCAATTGGGTCTCGAACCCACAGGCTCAGGGATTCCACTCACCCCAGCCTCCCAAAGTACTGGGCTTACAGGCTGAGCCTGGCCTGGTTATACACTTTAAACAAGAACAAAATAAACATATATTAAATTATAAGACTAAAAAAATTAACTCACAAAATGTTAAATGCATCTTCTTCACGACTGTCAAAGGAGAGAAGACTCTGCTGGGACTTAGTTGCACACAAAAATCAGTGTATTTGTTAGGATGTCTTTGCTTACAAGGAAGAGAAATCTGATTCAAATGGGCTTGAACAATACTTATCACCTCACACTTCTGGAACTCCATGGGTAGGTTGGGCTCTAGGTGTAGGACAATCAGGAGCTAGGGCTCTTCTCCTGGGCCCTTCCCTTCTTGGTTTCCGATTGACCCTCACCTTGTTACAAGATGGTTGTCAATAGAAACTGTGCCAAACAAATAGACAATGCTTTTTCTTTTTCTTTTTGCTTTCTTTTTTTTTGAGTTGGAATGTCACTCTGTCGCCCAGACTGGAGTGCAGTGGCCGCTTCCACCCACTGCAGCCTCGACCCACTGGGCTGCGGCGATCCTTCTGCCTCAGCCTTCCAAGTAGCCAGAATTACAGGCGCGCACTACCAAGCCTGTCTGATTTTTTTATTTATTGTAGAGATGAGGTCTCGCCAAGTTGCCCAGGCGGGTCTCGAACCCGTGGGCTCAGGCAATCCACTCACCTCAGCCTCCCAAGGCACGGGATTACAGGCTGAGCCACCGAGCTCGGCTGATAATGCTTTTTCATTGGGAGGTGGGGATGAGAGATGCAGCAGAGTTCACTCTTCTGTGGAATAGGGCAAGGGGAACATTAAAGTGAGCGTAGAACCCAAGTGAACTCCAGGACAAAGGCTTGGGACAGACAGAGGATGGGAGAGGAGAGAAGGAAGGCTACATGGACAGAGTTAGAAAGAGGACTTTTCTTAATGTTACATTGGAAGAGTAGAAGCACTTCAGGGCATCAGTCATGCATGTGAGATATACTGACAGCAAGAGAAATGACATGGAAGATTTGAAAGAAGTTGGGAGTGTTATAAATTTACACTCCTTGGTGTTTTCGTGAAAGACTGTAAATTGAGATTTACAGTGATTTTCAGCGATTTTGGTTGCTGGAGTACAACAGATACTAAAGTTTGGTTTGCTCAACACTTCCATTTCCAGCTCTATTACAGAAAGTTTAACCACATAATTTATCATCCCG
>NW_007055054.1:0-844 GCF_000164805.1 Carlito syrichta | reverse complement strand
TTAAGGGTTAGGTATACAATTGCGTTTCATTCAGGCACTCTGTTGATATGGGGTGTTTCCCCGTTCCCAGACAGACATTTGCTACTGTTAATCCCATCTCCCTCCACCTACCATAGTTTCCCAGTACGGTCAGTCATTTTCGTATAGTATTGCATTGGATGTTTAAGGTCCATTATATGAGTGAGAACATGTGATACTCGGATCTTGTTTCTATGAGAGGTCACTCAGTATTATAGACTCTAGTTCCATCCAGGTTGCTGCGAAATTCATGATTTTGTTTTTTTTTATGGCTGCGTAGTATTCCATCGTGTATATGTACCACATTTTTTAAAATCCAGTACTCTTTTGACGGGCAGCATGGCTGTTTCCAGGTTCTTGCTATTGTGAACAATGCTGCAATAAACATGCATGTGCAGGTATCTTTTTTATAGAGTGATTTGTGTTCTTCAGGATATATTCCCAGTAGGGGAATTGTGGGGTCATATGAGAGTTTGATATTTAGAGCTTTTAAGAATCACCACACTGCTTTCCACAGAGGTTGCACTAGTTTACACTTCCACCAACAGTGTAGAAGTGTTCCCTTTTCACCACACCCTCTCCAGCAGCTGTTATTTTTTGAGTTATTGATAATTGCCATTCTGACTGGGATTAGGTGGTATCTCAGTGTGGTTTTGATTTGCATCTCCCTGATAATTAGTGAGGTTGAACATTTCTATATGTGTTTGTTGGCTGCTCGGAAGTCTTCCTTTGTGAAGTGTCTGTTCATATCATTTGCCCATGTTATAATAGAGTTGTTTGTTTTTTTTCTTTTTAGCACGTTTGAGTTCCTTGTAGATCCAGGATG
>NW_007055053.1:0-536 GCF_000164805.1 Carlito syrichta | reverse complement strand
TACCCTAATATGACTTTATATACTGTGATAAAAAAGGTAAAACAAGTTAGCTTTTTGGAAATACATACAATTATTCTAAAATGAGATTAAAATATGATATCCTGATAATTAAGTTAGTATTTACCTTCACTTAAATGACAGAAATTTTGTTTCTTTAGCAGTTAGTAAGCAGAAAAGGGACAATTTTATTATTATTTTAATATGCTTCCTCTATTAAAAAATTAAGTTTATATGATTACAAAAGTAGAGAATATAATTAAGAAACATATACCCCTTTACTAATGAATATAGAAAAGACCAAAATCTAATTCAATGGCTATTTCTAACAATATGCAAAAATGTAGTGTTGAATTTAACTTGTTGGCTTTTTGCAAAGACTTTGTCATGCCTGTGTTCATCAGTGATATTTGTCTCTGGTTTTCTTTGTTTGTTTTTTCTTTGCATGTGTCTGTCTTGTTTTGCTATCAGAGTAGTTCTGGGCTCATATAGTCAGTTGGGAATTATTCCTGTCTCTTCGATTTTGGGGAAGAGTTTGA
>NW_007055052.1:0-753 GCF_000164805.1 Carlito syrichta | reverse complement strand
CTGTGAAAACGGTTCCTTTGGTTCCGGTCCTTGGAAACATAAAGACTGGATGCTATCAATAGCAGAGAACAGAGGGCTGAGCACAAACAACCTCACTGGATTAATAGCAAAAATCTTGAAGGAAACATACAGGAGCCCCAGTAACTCACTACAATGTTTTCCAGTTCAGCTTGGTTTCCTTTCCTTTGCCATTTCCAATGAGTTTCAAGTAAACCCTTTCCTCTTCCCACTTGGCCAATCTCAGTTCCTTGAGCTCAGTTCCATTTTCTTTCTCACCTCTTCTTTCCTACTTATTTTCTTGGAAAAGGAGGTTCTTTTCAACAAAGGTTGGGGAATACATTGGACATACAGTCCTGGAAATCAAATTCCTTTATTTTTCCAAGGACTTCACTACGTTGTGCAAAAACATGAACAACAGGGATCACACCTGGGTATGAGAAAAAAGCCTATGTACATCTTCACAATGACCTCTCTGAGGGTAGACAAGCACTAATTGAAGGTTCTAGACAGAGCTTCATGATCCCATCATGGCCCCATACAACTTAGACATACAAGAATGCTAACTTGTGATTATTTACTAGAAGAATCATAATTATGAAGAATTAATGGGACCACCCTAAAACCCTAAAATTGAAAAGGCTTCCAAAGTCTATCTGAATTAGCTCTGTGACACCTTTTATTCAATGACCACATTCCAACCAATTTGCAAGTGAAGGCTTGGCTCACCAAGGTCCATCACTATGTGACACCCAG
>NW_007055051.1:0-786 GCF_000164805.1 Carlito syrichta | reverse complement strand
CATGACCAGAAAAGAAAAGGGTGTATAGGTGTGCTCTGAATGTGAGGGTCTCAGAGACAGTGGGGCATGATAAAGAGAGCCACCGGAGTGCACAGTCTGCCCTGGCCATCACTTCCTCCCTGGCTACAACAGGATGGGATTGCTTCCCTCTTAATAAATAAGTGGGGAGCTCCATGGAGCTGCAGCTCTGCTTAGCTTCACTGGAATCATCAACAGTTCACTCCAGACTGGAGCTCAGGGGTCCTAACAGTCACTTTGACTTCCTTCTAGCACCCAATGGGGTAGTGTTGCCTATTGGTTGAAAGTGTGGTCTCTGTGTCCAGCTCCACAGTGCCACCCCACGTTTACCATGGTATCTCTGCAAAGTACTAGCTCTCTCCATGTTCCAGCTGTCTTACCTGTGCGATGGGCTTAGTAAAAAGTCCTGCCTTGTTCAGTCATAGTGAGGAGAAAGTGAGCAAATGCCTCACACAACTCAGAACAATACCTGGTCCGTGGCAAGTGCTCAAGAAAGTCACAAGCTTTTATTATTATAAATACCCCATGGGTACCTGCATGTTCTGAGGTCTGAGGGGTGTCTCTGTAAATGTATTGGTATCACCTAAAAAAAAGACTTTCATAGGAGAGACAACAGTTGGATCTATTCAAATTAGATATGTAGTGAACACAGGGATTCTTTTGGAAATGTGGGTGACATGAAGAAGTCCAAATTCAGCAAATACAGAGGGTGCAAAAAATGTATACCCATTTTAAGAAAGGAAAAATATATACTGATAACTAAAGATG
>NW_007055050.1:0-1184 GCF_000164805.1 Carlito syrichta | reverse complement strand
ACTCGGATGAATACTTGGGGAAGAGGTGAATCCTGCAATTCTTTAGCAGTGAGACCCTCAAGATGATTTTCCCAGCTAAGTGACCTAGCCACTATGAGCGTAATGGTAGGACAGTGCAGTTGGGAGAAAGACAGAAATTCTATCTTTATCAAATAGTCCTTTAGTAAGAATTCACAATTCTTTTGTTAGTCCCAAATTCCCATTACCAACCTATAGATATATGTATAGTAGAGATAGCAAATCTCCAAAGTAGCTAGTAGTTGCAGAAGCTGAAACAGGGCACGTCCTCTCAGCATGAGCAGAAAAGTACAGAACCCCAGTACCTGTGGCAGCCTTTCTTCCACAACTGCCCTCAACATCTCATGTTAGCTACTGAGGGTCCAAAGATTTCCCATAAATATACAACTTTTAACTTGATATGAGAAGTTTTCAAGACCCAAAAGAATGAGACCAGAGGATGGATTTTAGACATCACATCACTTTGGGAGATCTCCCTTCATCAATCAGCACCGAGGCATGCAAATGGTGGTTAATCTCCCTCCATCAACAAGCAACTCACAGGAATTGATGAAAACTTTGCTGAGCTTAGGGAGTCATAGTAGGGTCTGGCAAAATCATCCTTTTTTTTGAGTTGGAGTCTCACTCTGTCACCCAGACTGGAGTGCAGTGGCCGCTCCCTGCCACCGCAGCCTTGACCTGCTGGGCTCCGGTGATCCTTCCGCCTCAGCCTTCCAAGTAGCCGGAATTACAGGCATGTGTTACCACGTCTGGCTGATTTTTTGATTTATTGTAGAGATGAGGTCTCGCTGCCCAGACAGGTCTTGAACCTGTGGGCCCAGGCAATCCACTCACCTCAGACTCCCAAAGGCGTGGGATTACAGGCTGAACCACCGAGTCTGGGTAAAATCATCCTTTTTTATATGCAAATTCCCAAATGCATTCTTCAACCAAATGGAGTTTTTAAAATGTATCCATGTTCCTGGTCCTCTTCATTAGTAAAATTCTCAAAAGGTTATTCAAAATGTTATGCGCAATGTTTATGCCTGTATAAACACAACAGCAATACAAATGTAGAATTTTCCATGAAATACATCAATGTTGTTTAATGTACCATTAGTTCATTCATTTGTATTGGTGAGGTATCTATTTGTGTGGTATAAATATACCACAGATTTTGAGTATCT
>NW_007055049.1:0-779 GCF_000164805.1 Carlito syrichta | reverse complement strand
GTCATTTGGGGAGTGTCTGTCCAAATCTTTTGTCCATTTTTTTTTACTGCTTTACCTTTTTCTTATTTATTTGTGGAAGCTCTTTATATATTTGAGCCATTTATTGGTTATATGTTTTGAAAACATTTTCTCGCACTCTGAGTGCCTTTTCATTCTCTTGATTGTGTCTTTGAAGGGTCAAAAATTCTTACTGTTAATATAATTTTTCATTTTTTTCATCATTAACATCTTTAATGTCTTATTTAGAGATGTTTGTCTACTTCTTGATCATAAACGTACTCTCCTCTGTTTTCTTCTAAAAACTTTACAGTTTTATCATTTAATTTAGTTTTGAAATCTACATGGAATAGATTTTTGTGCATATTTTGTGTATTTCAATTACTCTTTTTTTTGAGTTGGAGTCTCACTCTGTCGCTCATACTGGAGTGCAGTGGCCGCTCCCAGCCACTGCAGCCTCGACCTACTGAGCTCTGGCAATCCTTCTGCCTCAGCCTTCCAAGTAGACGGAATTACAGGCATTCGCTACCACACCCGGCTGATTTTTTGATTTATTGTAAAGATGAGGTCTCACTGCCCAGGCGGGTCTCGAACCCGCAGGCTCAGTCAATCCATTCACCTCAGCCTCCCAAAGGCACGGGATTACAGGCTGAGCCACAGAGCCCAGCTTCAATTACTCTTTACTTGTATGATCTGAGACTTCATTTCATTTTATTTTTATCCAAAAGTAGATAATAACATCTACTGTCAACTTATTGTTGTGCAAATTAGATGAGGTAGCA
>NW_007055048.1:0-810 GCF_000164805.1 Carlito syrichta | reverse complement strand
GCTAGACTGACCAAGAAAAAACGAGAAAAAAACCAAATAAGCATAATCAGAAACACAAAAGATGAAGTCACATCTGACCCTGAAGAAATACAAAGATCATTAGAGACTACTACGTACACTTGTATGGAAACAAACTTGAAAACCAGAAGGAAATGGAAGACTTTCTGACATCACACAACCTACCTAGGTTGGAACAAGAAGAAATTGAGACCCTAAATAAACCAATAGCAATCAAGGAAATCGACCACGTAATAAGAAAACTTCCTACAAAAAAGCGCCCTGGTCCAGATGGCTTTCCAGCAGAATTCTACAAGACATTTAAGGAGGAGCTGATACCAATCCTACTGAAGGTATTCCAGGCGATTGAAAAAGATGGAACTCTCCCCAAATCATTTTACGAAGCCAACATCACATTGATACCCAAGCCAGGTAAAGATCCAACAAAGAAAGAGAACTACAGGCCAATATCTTTGATGAACATAGATGCTAAAATTCTCAACAAGATCCTAGCAAACCGGATTCAGCAATACATCTCAAAAATCATCCATCATGACCAAGTAGGCTTCATTCCTGGCATGCAAGGCTGTTTCAATATTCGTAAAACCATAAATGTAATTAAATACATCAACAGATGTCAAAAACAAAAACCACATGATCATATCACTAGATGCAGAAAAAGCTTTTGATAAAATCCAGCACCCCTTCTTGATAAAAACCCTTGAACATCTAGGCATACGGGGAACATACCTCAAAATAGTAAAAGCCATCTACGAGAAACCCACAGCCAGCATACTCCTAAATGGACAAAGA
>NW_007055047.1:0-738 GCF_000164805.1 Carlito syrichta | reverse complement strand
TTTTTTTAATTCTCTCCATTAATGTCTTGATGTCTGGGTTTGTTGCAAGTAGCCAGTCATTCTGGGGACTCTTCATTGTCTGTGTTCCAGAATCTGTTTTCTCATTGTCTGATCTCCCAGGGGTCTGTGTAAGACCTATATTCTTCTTTTGGTTTTTCTTCATTTGTGTGGTTTTTCCCCCCTCCTTACTTTTTCCTTCCCTCCACGTCACCGTCTTCTTTAATTCTGTTATTCAGGGGTAAAGGGATTGGTTTTACTTCTGTTTGTTCAATCTCCTATTCTTTATGTACGTCCTCTTACTTTGTTCAATTCTGAAGTTGCACTGTAGGTTGGAGGTGGTCCTTTTTGCAGTTTTGAGATGTACTTAAGGGGAGAGCTGTGATTCAAAATCTGTCTGCAGGTCCTGGTATTCGCTGACAGGCGTGTGGATAATGTGGAACCCACTTCCCACTGCCCTGGAATCTTTCCAGGGCAGTGGGGCTGTAGGTTTACTCCCTGAAATAAAATGTGGTTAGCAGAGGGGAAAGAATGGAGCAGATAGTGGGTTGAAAAGGGGAGTGGAGAGATAGAGGAGTAAAGGGGGAAACAAACGAGTGTGCCAACAAATAGAGAGAGAGGCCTATACTGAAACAGATAAAAACAATAGACCACCGCTACAGTCGAACCAACTCTCATACAAACAAAAATAAAACATATAGTGATGCTAGCATACCAGCTATCCAACCATCTTATTAGTGG
>NW_007055046.1:0-1024 GCF_000164805.1 Carlito syrichta | reverse complement strand
CCCATATAAAGAGTCACTTCAGCATCTCCCCTGGTCTCCTGTGAACAAATATTAACGGTCTGAAACTGAAGCTGCTCAATGCAATGGGAACTCATTTACATGATTATAACAAGCCCAACTTATGTAAGCTTTTGTCTAACATGCAGCTCTAAGTTGAATCCACACCTCTCGGCATGGTAATGAGGGCTCTGCTGAATGCCAATGTTTGTGCATATGCATGAGCACTCTAAATTTTATTTAATTAAAAAAATAGAAACTTTTCAGCTCAAGCTTAATTTACTATAGTTTCATCATTTGAACAACACTAAAAAGTGCCATATAAATTAATACATCCCAAGCAGAGTTTAAAAGTACTAGAGTAAATAGTATATATATATATATATAGCATTTTCTTTTAAAAAATAATATATATATTATATATATATACAGTTCTTTTGTGCAGAATAATGTTTTCAGTTTTGTCATTGTAGTAGCAATGTAACATGTTCATATGTGGTTTCAGATTAAGAGCACAATGTGCCTTATGAATCTCAGTTTTGCTAACAGAGTTTTTTGGCCATAGCAAGTTATTTATGAGTTTTCATATGTGTAAAATATCTTCCTATAATATGATTGCTAAGGATGAAAAATCAAATAATCATTAAATAGCAAAATGCTTATTATTCATGAGGGAAAATCCCAAAGGAACCAGATTTATTAAAATTTGTGTATTTATTCCCACATGTTTAAACTTCAATCACCTTTAAAGTACTTGCTGTTTGATGCAGTACACCTATTGAAGCAATTTTCCACTGCTCAAAACAGTTTTTCAACTTGTCAATTTTGATGACTTGTAATGCTTATGCCATTTTGGGTTTGTTTGTTTGTTTGTTTGATCTTTTCCACATCAGCAGAACATTTCCCTTTGAGGACAATTTTTCCCATGAAAAACCAAAAAAAAAAATCACTCACAGGTGATCAGATAAATAGGGAGGATGGGCACAACGTGTAATACTATTTTGTTTTCATTAATCAATATTTTTTA
>NW_007055045.1:0-530 GCF_000164805.1 Carlito syrichta | reverse complement strand
GTCCCCCACCCCTCTGCCATGGGCTGCACGTACAACTTCCTGGAGAGAGGACAGCGTGGAAGGGCGGAGAAAGACAGCTCCACAGCGGAGAATCCTGACACATGACCCCAGCTGGGGAAGGACCCCATCAGCAGGGGCGAGTCTGTTGACAAAAGGTGCCCCGATACGACGTGTGGGGGACGGCACCTCGCCCCTGTCGTCTTCCCCTGAGTCCACGGTAACCCCGGTCCAGCCAGAAGCATGGAAGATAAGCCCACATGGAGAGGCACACGGCACAATACGCGGCCAGTCCCGCTCAAAGCCACCAAGGTCATCGAAGGCCCGGGAATGCTGAACACTGTCACTGCCTAAGATTGTCACGCTGCATCCCGGGTGGGCTGCTGGGGCAGAAGAGAAGACGGGCAAAATCTGAACAAAGTGTGGTGTTTAGGTACCACAAGCGTGCTGCCATTGGCTTCTTTGCTGTGACGCATGTCCCCTGCTAATGTGAGGCGTGAATGACAGGAGGCACTGAGAGTGAGGTTGTGGGA
>NW_007055044.1:0-710 GCF_000164805.1 Carlito syrichta | reverse complement strand
GAATGAAGGGTCTCAAAATGCAAATGCAGATATCAAAACAATAATGGAGAGACTAAAAAGAATTGAGGAGACACAAGAAGAAACTAGGAAGGAGCTGATATCTGAGATAACAGTAATAAAGAATACTGTGAATGAAATAAATAACAAATTGATAAGCATGGAAAGCAGAATTACCCAAGCAGAAGAAAGAATCTCAGAGCTTGAGGACCAAAATATAGAAATAACCCAAACTCTTAAAAACACAGAAAATAAGCTAAAAAAGACAGAACAAAACCTTCAAGAGATGAGTGACTACCTCAAGAGGCCTAACCTAAGAATAATCGGACTCCCTGAGGTAGAAAGAGAAACAGAGACCACATTGGAACAAACTTTCCACGAGATCATTCAATAAAATTTCCCTCATCTAATCAGTGATACAAAAATTCAAACACAAGAGATTCAGAGAACCCCCGCAAGACAACAAATGAGAAGACCAACTCCTAGACACATAATAATTCGCCTAAATAAAGTAGGCACAAAAGAAAAAATCCTAAAGGCAGCAAGAGAAAAAGGCCAGATCACCCACCATGGAAGACCAATCAGAATAGCAGCAGATTTATCTGCAGAAACCCTGCAGGCTAGGAGAGCTTGGAGCCCTATCTTCAAAGTCCTAAAGGATAAACAATTTCAACCAAGAATAACCTACCCAGCCAAGCTAAGCTTCATCAGTG
>NW_007055043.1:0-1204 GCF_000164805.1 Carlito syrichta | reverse complement strand
GTTTTAAGTTATGGGTATTGAGGGAGCTGAAGAGAGTAGCTGCCGGTTCCAGTTTTCATAAAGGAGTCTCCTGTGTTTTCTGTGATGATTATAATTTGTTGTTTTACGTTTAGCTCTTTGATCCATTGAGAGTTAATGTGTATGGTGATAATGAGGGGTCCTGTTTGAATCTTGTTCATGTAGTCAGACTTTTCCCAGCAACATGTACTGAATAGGTTCTCCATTCCCCAGTGGTCCTGGAGGTTCCTTCAAAGATGAGTTCGGTGAGAATTTGAGGATTTCACTCTCTGTCCTGACCCATCAGCCTATGGACCTTTTCCAGTAGCAATACCAGGCTGTTTTGATTATTGTAAACTTATACTAAAGTTTCAAATGCGGAAAGTGAGAGTTCCTGCTGTGTATCTTTTGATAAGGATTCTTTCGGCTCTTCATGATTGTTTTAAATTTCATATGAATTCACTATTGTAATTTCCAGGTCTGAGAAGAATGATGTTAACTTATTGGTTTTGTCCCTGTTTCACTCGTTGGCCTAAACGGCTAATTTTTCAATTAAAAGATGTGAGCAAAGTCAGGAAATCCAGCATGTCAGCTTGCCATTCAGGACATCAGCCTCAGAACTGTGACATCATAATGGGCGGGACCTGGACGACTGAGCAAGCCTTCAGTATCAAGGATTTATGTACAGTGCTCCTACAAGAGCGGAAGATATGGTGGATTTTCATTTTCAATAATTGAAGGAAGCAAGGTGTTCACACCTATCCGAAAACGTCTGCACGGGTAAGTGGCCGTCCTAGGATCCAGTGGGCAATGTAGTCTTTTTGTTTTCACGCAGAAGTTATTGAGAGGACAGAAAAGCTCCCACAGTGGGAGGTCCCTGAGGGGTTCCCCACGATGTAGTCTTTCATTACTATGGTCACAGAGACTTGTTGGAGTTTGGTCATAGCACAACCTAATCATATGTCATCACTTTCTCTAGTTTAGACACTTCTGCATGTTTTTCCTATTATTTTCCAGCCGTTGAGCCATTTGTCTCTCAGGATTTGAACATCGCTTCAGTAACATCAAAGTCAGTTTTCTAGAATTTTCGATTATCTAAATTTTTATATGAATGAGGATCCCATATTCTTCTTTCGAAATCTCCATGTTATTTTGGTTTCTAAACATAGGGCTCCAGTGGTCTCTTTTTGTGTGTGTGCATGATTTT
>NW_007055042.1:30541-32328 GCF_000164805.1 Carlito syrichta | reverse complement strand
CTCAGCCTTCCAAGTAACTGGAAGTACAGGCACGCACTACCACACCCGGCTAATTTTTTTTATTTTTATTGTAGAGATGAGGTCTCGCCAAGTTGGCCAGGCGGGTCTCGAACCCGCGGGCTCAGGCAATCCACTCACCTCAGCCTCCCAAAGTGCGGGATTACAGGTTGAGCCCCTGAGCCCAGCTAGAAAGAGTTTTAAACTGTGAAAGTTTCCTTTAACTGCTACTTACAGACAATTCTGACTAAATCTTGGTATTAGCTGGCATACCTTATTCTATACTTGACTGGCCTCAACTTAAAAAGACATTTTTTTTCCCAGTCCAATAGAAGGTGTCTAAAGACTTCAACTTGATTTACTTGACATTCTTGAAACTATATAATTCTACATTACGCTTTTATTTTTTTTTCAGTTGGAGTCTCACTGTCGCCCAGGCTGGAGTACAGTGTCATGCTCACGGCAACAGCAGCCTCGACATGCTGGGTTCAGGTGATCCTTTCATCTCAGTCTTCCAAGTAGCTGGAACTACAGGTGTGAGTCACCACGCCAGACTGATGTTTTGATTTATTGTAGAGACGAGTTCTCGCCAAGTTGGCCAGGCTGATCTCAAAACTCTGGTCTCAGGCAATCCTCTCGCCTCGGCCTTCCAAAGTGCTGGAATTACAGGCTTGAGCCACAGCACCCAGCATAATTCTCCATTACAATTCTATCGTATATGGTTCTTGAAATCATATACTAATAGTGATTAAACTGACATACGTTCCTTTGTATCAATAAAACTGATTCTGGCAGAACCTATTTCAGCAATTCAGTTGAAAAAAATGAATGAATTCAATGCTTCAGAAGAACATTCCAGTAGTAAAATAAGCACAGTTCTATCATTCTTCTATTAAAACTGGGATACAAGAAAGTTTTGCTGAGCATTACTACCACAATGACTTAGGAGATGCCTTCTGGTAAGCATTCATGCCCACAATTCTGGATACGGACAAAACGGTTCTCCAATCAAATAAATTTATTTGTGACACAAATAAGAAAAAGTATGATCTAATTTTATTCTGAATGCAGCCAGAAATACATGGCTATTGATAATAGACTGAAACACAGACAAAATTAAATAAAGAACCAACTGCTGTTGAAATCCCCCATTCCCAGTGAAACTCCACTTAAAAAAAAAAAGAAAGAAAAGAAAAAAACCTGAATCTATGCCACTCTAATCTATCAGAACTCAAGTAATTTCTGAATCCTTTTTAAATTTTTTTTGAGTTGGAGTATCACTCTGTTGCCCAGGCTGGGGTGCAACGGCACATTCATGGCCACCCAAGCACTGATCTGCTGGGCTCCGGCAATCCTTCTGCCTCAGCCTTCCAAGTGGCCAAAACTACAGGTGTGTGCTACCATACCTGGCTAATTTTTGATTTATTGTAGGTCTTGCCAAGTTGCCTAGGCTGGTCTCGAACCCGCGGCCTCAGGCAATCCGCTCGCCTTGGCCTCCCAAAGTGCTGGGATTACAGGCTGAGTCACCAAGCCTAGCCTGAATCTTTTTTTTTTTTTTTTTTTAAGAGATGAAGTCACTATGCCCAGCCTATGCTTAAAAAAATTTTTTTAATTGGTTGGAGTCTCACCACTCTGTTGCCCAGGCTGGAGTGCAGTGGCATACTCACAGCCACCACAGCCTCAACCTGCTGTGCTTGGGCGATCCTTCCAGTTCAGCCTTCCAAGTAACTGGAATTATAGGCACATGCCTATAGGTACCATGTCTGGCGAATTTTTTTTTTTTTTTTTTT
>NW_007055042.1:24331-30233 GCF_000164805.1 Carlito syrichta | reverse complement strand
GAACCCACGGGCTCAGGCAATCCACTCACCTCAGCCTCCCAAAGGCGTGGGATTACAGGCTGAGCCACTGAGCCCGGCTAATTTTTTGATTTATTGTAGAGATCAAGTTTTGCCAAGTTGCCCAGGTTGGTCTTCAACCCATGGGCTCAAGGCATTCCTCTCACCTCGGCCTTCCAAAGTGCTGGGATTATAGACATGAGCCACCATGCCCGCCCTCATTTTAACTTTTTTAAAAAATGATTCAACCTTTTCCACTTAATTCCTCCTAAAATCTCACTGAATAATACATAAAATGAGAAAATGCTTTAGTGTTGGGCATGGTGACACATGCCTGTAATCCCAGCTACTCAGGCAGCTAAGGTAGGAGGACCACTTGAGCCTAGAAGTTCAAGATCAGCCTGGGTAACACAGCGAGACACCACCCCACCCCATCCCCACCAAAAAGAAAAAATGTTATTAGAACACGTCAGAAAAAAATTTTTTTGAGTTGTAGTCTCACTCTGTCATCTAGGCTGGAGTGCAGTGGCACCCTCATGGCCACCGCAGCCTCAACCTACTGGGCTCCGGCAATCCTTCCACCTCAGATTTCCACGTAGCTGGAACTATAGGCACGTGCCACCATGCCCAGCTAATGTTTTTATTTATTGTAGAGACAAGGTCTTGCCAAGTTGCTCAAACTGGTCTCAAACCTGTGAGCTCAGGCAATCCTCTCGCCGCCTCCTCCCAAAGTGCTGGGATTACAGATGTGAGCCATCACTCCCAACCCTAGAACACTTTTAGTTACACTTTTAGTATTTTTTGATATCCTGACGACCCTTCAATAATTCATACTACAATTCTAAAATATCTAAATTCTTCATCAAGTTTTTTGTTTGTTATGAGGGGTCTCACTCTATTGTCTAGGCTGAAGTACAGTGGTACGATCACGGCTTACTGAAGCCTCAACCTTTGGGGTTCAGGCAATCGTCTGCCTCAGCCTTTCAAGTAGCTAGGACTACAGCTGCACCACAATGCCCGGCTAATTTTTAAACTTTTTTTGTAGAGATGAGGTCTCACTATGTTGCCTAGGCTGGTCTAAAACTCCTGGGCTCAAGGCAATCCTCCCACCTCGGCCTGCCAAAGTGCTGGGAGCCACCATGCACAGCCTCAATTTTTATTTTTAAACAAAATTTGGGGCTTTCATGTTGAATGGCATGTATTCACTGTATTATTTTAGATTACAACAGATGGTAGCAAATCAATTTCCTTTTGCCATTAATCTACCAATACCTATGGTAACACAAATGGGCACCTGATGTAAAATGCTTTATATGTAAAAAGCCAAGCATAAGACATAAAGCTGTTGGAAAATATACCTAGACAAGTTTTTCTAGATGGTAGAAAATATAAAACAATCAGAGGTAAGATTGGTATCATCTACTTATAATGATACTCAGTGCAATTTTTTCTCTTTCCTTTCCCCAGAAGACTATATTAAGACTTCATTTTAAGCCGGGCTCAGTGGCTCAGCCTGTAATCCTGCGCCTTTGGGAGGCTGAGGTGAGTGGATTGCCTGAGCTCACGGGTTTGAGACCCGCCTGGGCAGGCAAGACCTCATCTCTACAATAAAATCAAAAAATTACCCGAGCATGGCAGCGCACGCCTGTAATTCCAGCTACTCGGAAGGCTGAGGCGGAAGGATCGCCGGAGCCCAGCAGGTCGAGGTTGCGGTGGCCGGGAGCGGCCACTGCACTCCAGTCTGGGCGACAGAGTGAGACTCCAACTCAAAAAAAAAAAAAAAGACTTCATTTTAAATATCTGGCGCATATCCAGCCCTTAGAAAAGAAAGATTTAAGACCAACATCTCCATTCCACCAGACAGCTTTCCAGCTAGAGGCCATACTTACTTTTCTCTATCTGTTTTGTAGATCCGAGCAATCTCAGGCACTAAAGGATCATCTGGATTGGGATCACACAACAGAGAACAGATGGACAAGAGTACTAGAAAGAAAAAAAACCTACATATTAGTAGCGGATAAAAGCAAAGAGTTGAGAGAAACATGAAATGACAACACATGAGAAAATTCTAGGAAGCTATTTATACTGTTAGTGCCTAGAGGCTTTGGAAGTTCTAACTTTATATAAACAGTAATCAACAAAGATTTCAAGACGCTTAAACAGACTTTAGGTTCAGTAATTAAAAAATAAAAATGAAAATAGCAGAAAATGAATGTTAAATGGCATCCTAGTTTCTCAGATAAGGATATAAGCCCCTTTGTTAAAAGTCTCACAAAAACTCGTAAGAGTTGCTATGACTGTCTCTATGCTGAACTCAGATGCCGGCCCAGACAGGTGAAGTGACCTGTTCAATGTCCCTGGGTAGTAGTCAGCATGGCATTAGAATTTGGTCCAAATTCTAAACCAAGAACACGTTTCAAAGCCCATAAAGTTCAATTTCTAGAAACCCATGTTTAGGGATGAGTGGCTTTCAAAACATCAAAGACTCCTGGGCAAGGTGGCTCACGCCTATAATCCCAGCACTTTGGAGGCCTAGGCAAGAGGATTGCTTGAGCCCCGGTCATTTGAGACCAGCTTAGGTAACACAGGGAGATCTCGTCTCTACAAAAAAATTTAAAAAATTAGCCAGGCATAGTGGTGCACATCTGTAGTCTAAGCTACTAGGCAGGCTGAGGCAGAAGAATCTCCTGAGTCCAAGAGGTTGAGGCTGCAGTAAGTCGTGATTATGTCACTGCACTTCATTCAGCCTGGGTGATAGCATGAGACCCCTATTCAAAAGAATAAAATAAAATAAAAATTTTTAAAAATTCCAGAGACAACTACACTACTGTGCTGGGCATAGTGACTATTAAACCAGCACTTTAAGAGGCCAAAGCAAGAGAATGGCTTGAGGTCAGGAATTAAATATCAGCCTGAGTAACATAGTGAGGACCCTCTCTATTTTTAAAAGTAAATGAAAATAAAATAAAAGCCACATTACTGAATACTCTTGGCAAAAATGACAACCATAAAATCCAACAATCACTGTTTTTTCAATGACAGGTACCACATTCAAACAATGGATTTGTTTCATTTTCAGTTGAAAACAATGTAGTAGTGCTGGGCTCGGTGGCTCAGCCTGTAATCCCGCGCCTTTGGGAGGTTGAGGTGAGAGGATGGCCTGAGCCCGCGGGTTCGAGACCCGCCTGGGCAGCGAGACCTCATCTCTACAATAAATCAAAAAATCAGCCGAGCATGGTAGTGCATGCCTGTAATTCCGGCTACTGGGAAGTCTGAGGCGGAAGGATCGCCGGAGCCCAGCAGGTCGAGGCTGCGGTGGCCGGAAGCGGCCACTGCACTCCAGTCCGGGCGACAGAGTGAGACTCCAACTCAAAAAAAAAAAGAAAAAAAGAAAAAAAGAAAACAATGTAGTCTAAGCTAAGAACATAAAGGCAAGTACTTGCCCCCAAATGTGGATGGCTACACACTTATTACAGAGCATACAACATACTTATTCTAGGGTTTCAAATTATTTTCAGTGACGATTTAGAATCTTATCTAATCTATTTCTTCAGTGACAACCTGGAATGTAGAAGACAAATGTCAATAGTATAATTTCCTCTGTTCAAATCTGTCATTAACTTATGTATTCATTACTGAATGCAAAGCGGGGAGCCAAGGTCACTGATTACATTAAGTTCAGTAGCCTCTAACATAATGAAATTTAAATCCTTCTATACTGATGCTAATAGAACTCAGCTATCTTATTTTTTTCTAATGTTCTGTACCAAGAAACAATAATTCTGAGCCACTCCCAGAACAACAAATTCAGCACAGAAAATGATTTATCCATCTTCCTATCAAATCTATTCTATAGAGATCAAGGGTTTCTAAGAGGTGATAAAAAAGTTGACATGCCCTTTATCATTCAGTTTGTTAACAAAATTGCTATTTCCTTGCCTTAAGAGTATATGAAAAATTAAAAACTGAGCATGTTTCCATCAGGAAACATGTTTTCTGATTCTTCATGCTCATTGCCCACAATTCTGGCAGTTGGCATTCCCAAAACATCTTCTCTTCCCACTGTCAAGTGTACCTGATGCCCTCTTCAAGCACAGAATATTCTAACAGCAATTAGGAAAGATTTCATGTATTTCCTGGAAATGACAACAGGAAGTTATAAATTTCTGAATGCTCATGAAAGTACTGATTATAGAAAGAAACTTATCTGGCCTATTCAACTGGCAAGAGTACACTGACTGCTCACCTAAAATTAGACATACAACTTGACCCTTAAACAACATGGGTATGAACTACCAGGATCCACTTATGCGTAGATTTTATTTTGTCTCTTCCAACCCGGAGATAGCAAAACGAAGCCCTCATTTCCCTGCTCTTCCTACTCAACATGAAGACATCAAGGATAAAAGACCTTTATGATGATCCACTTCCACTTGATGAACAGTAAATATATTCTTTCTTTTAATTCTTTTTTTTTTTTTTTTTGTGGAGTTGGAGCCTCACTCTGTCACCCAGACTGAAGTGCAGTGGCACGCTCCTGGCCACTGCAGCCTCGACCTGCTGGGCTCCGGTGATCCTTCCGCTCAGTCTTCCAAGTAGCTGGAACTACAGGTGCGTGCTACCACACCCAGCTAAGTTTTGATTTATTGTAGAGACGAGATCTCGCCAAATTGCCCGGGCGGGTCTCGAACCCGCGGGCTCAGGCAACTCACTGGCCTCGGCCTCCCAAAGTGCTGGGATTACAGGCTGAGCCACCAGGCCCAGCCCTTTGTAATTCTTATTAACTTTTTTTTCCTCTAGTTTATTTTACTTCAAGAATACAGTATGCCGGATGCAGTGGTTTATGCATATAATCCCAACACTTCGGGAGGCGGAGGTGAGAGGACTGCCTGAGCTCAGGGCTTTGGCAGCTTGGCGAGCGCTCGTCTCTACAATAAATAAATAAAAAATTAACCAGGTGTGGTGGCACAGGCCTGTGGTTCCAGCTACTTGGAAGGCTGAGTTAGAAAGGTCACCTGGGGTCAGCAGGTCTAGGCTGCAGTGGCTGTAAGCGTGCTACCTGCACTTCAGCCTGGGCAACAGAGTGAGACTCCAACTCATGTAATACAATTAACATATAAAATTTGTGTTAATTGCTTATATTATCGTTAAGGCTTCCGGTCAATAGTAGATTATTTATTAGTAAAGCTGTTGGGGAGTCAAAAGTTATACGTGGATTTTTGATTGTGCAAGGGGCGGGTACCCCAACCCTTGTGTTATTCAAGGGTCTACAATACTACCAAATTAGTATTTGTTACAAATTCCCTTTACTAATTCTTCTAATTATTCTAATAAGGCAAATTTCAAAGGATAAATTTTAAAGAAACAGCTTTTCTGACTTTCTTTCCAGGAAAGGAAAGTGGGGTATTGAATGTCTGGACCTGGTGAAAGGATTCTTGGTACACCACTTAGCTCATTTAATTCATGAAAAATTAATTTTGCCTTATAATATACTATACCATCTTTCGCTGTAAACAGAATAGTTCCTATTTCTACAACTTGTGTATGTCTCTTCACTGAAGTGACTAACTTTTCACCTATACATATTATTTATCAGTATTACTCATTTTCATCAGTGATATAAATCACAGTCCCTTTTAATTCTAAAAACACAATCAATTACTTTATAGTACATTTATCTGCTTCCTGTAAGCTTGTTGTATATTTCAGTCTCCAACATGCATTTTTCAAAGTGTAGTGAGTGACTCCTGGGTCAAAATTACTACCCCCAAGCCAGGCTCGGTGGCTCAACCTGTAATCCTACACCTTTGGGAGGCTGAGGTGAGTGGATTGCCTGAGCCCGCAGGTTCGAGACCCACCTGGGCAGCGAGACCTCATCTCTACAATAAATCAAAAAATCAGCTGG
>NW_007055042.1:8647-23926 GCF_000164805.1 Carlito syrichta | reverse complement strand
GCAACTTGGCGAGACCTTGTCTCTACAATAAATCAAAAATTAGCCAGGTGTGGTAGCATGCGCCTGTAGTTCCAGCTGCTTAGAAGGCTGAGGTGGAAGGATCGCTGGAGCCCAGCAGGTCAACACTGGGGTGGCTATCAGAATGCACTGCACTCCAGTCTGAACGACAGAGTGAGACTCTGACTCCAAAAATAAAAACTAAACCCAGGATAGTTGATACAGTAAAATTCCATAAAATAACACTACAATTATTATTATTATTTTTTTTTTTTTTTTGAGTTAGAGTCTCACTCTGTCACGTAGGCTGGAGTGCAGTGGCATGCTCACTGTAGCCTTAGCCTGCTAGGCTCAGGCGATGTTTCTGCCTCAGCCTTCCAAACAGCTGGAACCACAGGCACACACCACCACACCTGCCTAATTTTCTTGATTTATTGTAGAAACGAGGTCTCACTAAGTTGCCCAGGCTGGTCGCGAACCCCTAGACTCAGGCAATCCTCTTGCCTCCGCCTCCCAGAGTGCTGGGATTACAGGCGTGAGCCACTGCGCCCAGCTTGATTTTTCTTTTAAACAACTGCTTTCATTTTTTACAGAAGCACATCTAGTGAGAGCTCTTTTTTTTTCCCCGAGTTGAAGTCTCACTCTGTCACCCAGACTGGAGTGCAGTGGCATGCTCCCAGCCACCGCAGCCTTGACCTGCTGGGCTCTGGCGATCCTTCCTCCTCAGCCTCCCAAGTAGCTGGAACTACGGACGCGCACTACCACGCCCGGCTAATTTTTTTGATTTATTGTAGAGATGAGGTCTTGCCAAGTTGCCCAGGTGGGTCTCTGGGCAACACATAAGACAATGTTTTTTAACTATATCACTCAGTGGCCGGAAGCGTGTCACTGCCCTCTAACCTGGGTGAGAGTGAGACTCCAAAAAAAAAAAATTATATTAAACTGCTCACCTTCAAGGATAAACATGTTCCTAATAGAAATTGAAAAACACAAGCTAATAAAATCTTTAACAGTCTGAACAGGAATTTACCTATATTTTCTTCTCCAAGAACCTAAAGTCTATGTTTACAGCACTAGGGCTGTTTCCTATTCTGGAACAGTATCAGTCCTTCCCACTCATGAATCTCAAGGTTGGAAGAGACATTAACTGTACTGTATTTTATGCTCTTAAAAAAATCCGTATCGCCGGGCTCGGTGGCTCAGCCTGTAATCCCGTGCCTTTGGGAGGCTGAGGTGAGTGAATTGCCTGAGCCCGTGGGTTCGAGACCCGCCTGGGCAGCGAGACCTCATCTCTACAATAAATCAAAAAATCAGCCGGGCATGGTAGCGCATGCCTGTAATTCTAGCTACTTGGAAGGCTGAGGCGGAAGGATCGCCAGAGCCCAGCAGCCGAGGCTGCGGTGGCCGGGAGAGGCCACTGCACTCCAGTCTGGGCGACCGAGTGAGACTCCAACTCAAAAAAAAAAAAAAAAAATCCGTATCAAGTGCCCATCTTCTAACCCATGCTTGAGCACAACCGATAGACAAGTCATCACATCAATGAATAAACTCTGCTTGAAAATCCAACTCTTAGCCGAGCTTGGTGGCTCACCCTGTAATCCTGCACTTGGGAGGCCGAGGTGAGTGGATTGCCTGAGCCTGCAGGTTCGAGACCCACCTGGGCAACTTGGCGAAACCTCATCTCTACAATAAATCAAAAAAAATTAGCCGGGCGTGGTAGCACACGCCTGTAGTTCCAGCTACTTGGAATGTGGAGGCAGAAGGATCGCCAGAGCTCAGCAGGTCGAGGCTGCGGTGGCCGGGAGCGGCCACTGCACTCCAGTCTGGGCAACAGAGTGAGACTCCGACTCAAAAAAACAAAAAAACGACAACAAAGAAAATCCAACTCTGCAGTTCTCCAGGTCTATTTCAGAATAAGAATTGCTACTTCTTAGAAAGAAACATGAATAATCTTCAAAATTAGATTACCTTAAAAAGACAAAAACACATTTGCTTTCTCTTGATACTATATACCCATTCTGTTACCTTTTGAAATAGTTAGTGCTGGAGACCACTGTGACCGTAGAATATCAAGACAAATGCTGCCATTACTGTTAATATTTGGATGATAAATTCTTGTTGTAAATGCAACCTATAGAAAAAAAGGAAATTTCCTGTAAATTAGCTTATTGGTGTCATAGAAAGCACATTTAAAATTACTGACACATCCCAATTACCTTAGGTGGCTTGAAAGGGTAATCTGTTGGGAAATGAATTGTCAAGAAAAATACTCCACCCTGATAGGGACTGTCATTCTGTTGATGACAAGAAAAGTAGGATTAAAATGAGTAAATTATATAAACTATTTATTCTGAAATTAATCTGAATACTTACTGGTCCCATTATTGTAGCTTGCCAATGGAACACTGAAAAAGAATAAGAAAAAAATCACCATGTAGCAATATTCACATTGTATTTATACCAGAGTAACATTGCCCATCTATTCCAGGTTAATTTATAAGTAATCTGATAACGAGTATGGGCAGGATAGCAAACCTAAATCAAGTGTGATCTGAAGAGAGAGAAAAAAATGACTAAAATGGCCTAGAACATTGATAAGGTGCTCAATGAAAAAGTACTTGGAGTAAAAGCATCTGAGCAACATATCGAAATCTCATCTCTATAAAACATAAAATAAATTAGACAGCTGGGCCTATAATCCCAGCACTTTGGGAGGTGGAAGCGAGAAGACTGCCTGAGCCCAGGGTTTTGAGACCAGCCTGGGCAACTTGGTAAAACTTCACCTCTACAACAGATCAAAAAATTAACTGAGTATGGTGGTGTGTGCCTGTAGTTCCAGCTACTCTGAAGGTTGAGGTGGAAGAATCTCCTGAACTCAGCGGGTTGAGGCAGTGGTGGCCATAAGCGTGGCACTGCATTCTAGCCTGGGTGAATGAGATTCCCACTCAAAAAAAAACAACCAAACTCCATACATGCTATTTAAAGAAACAAAAAAGCCTGCTCAGTGGCACACTCGTGTAATTCCAGCTACTCAGAAGGCTGAGGTGGGAGAATGGCTTAAGCCTAGGAGCTCAAGTTCAGCCTGGGCAACATATCAAGACCTTGTTTCTAAAACAAAATTTTTTAATAAAAAAAAAAAAGAGAGATGGCCAAGCTCAGTGGCTCAGCAGGTTGAGGCAGCGGTGGCCAGGAGCGTGGCACTGCATTCTAGCCTGGGCGACGAAGACTCCAACTCAAAAAAACAACAAAAAAAGTAATAAATAAGAAAGCACTCAAGTCTTTTCAGCTGCTGCTGCCAAGCAATCCTCATTCTCTAAAGCCAGCACTGCCTCAAGCTCTCGGACAAGGTGGGCAATAAGGAAGTCTCTAAACTGATGACTCCCACAAAGCAAATGGCTGGCAAATCAGCCAGTGGTAAAGCAGCCAGGAAGCAAAAGGCTATAAAAGATGCTCACAAGAGTGTGCCCTCTACTGGAGGGGTGAAGAAACCTCATTGGTAGAGCCTGATACTGTGGCACTCCCTGAAAAGAGACCTTATCAGAAGTCTACTGTACTTCTGATTCACAAACTTTATTTTCAGCATCTAATATAAGCAATTGCTCAGGACTTCAAACAAATCTGTGCTTTCAGAGCACAGCTATTGGTGCCTTGCAGGAGGCAAGTGAGGCTTGATCTACTTGGCCTTTTGTCTTCTATTCAGCCAAATGTGTAAGAATTACACCGAAAGACATCCAGCTAGCATGTGGCATATGTGGAGAATTTGCTCAAGAATCCACTAAGATGAGTAATAGTTCATTCTCCCCCTCCCCCAAAAAAAAGAAAGAAAAGGAAAAATTCTCTTCTTCCTCTTATTAGTAGTTCCCTGGATTAGGTATATTTTTTCCCATGGGGTCAAAAGGTACCTAAGTATATGCTTGCAAGTGGAAAAATGGGGAACAGAAATCAAGTATTTGCACTTTTTCCATTTTCATATGTGTGAATTTTTAAATATAAAACCAAAGACATAAAGCATTAATTCAAGTCAAAAAGTTTCAGTGAACACACTTTGGCAGTTTAGCTTTATAACAATTATAAATAGACCTATTAAGTTTTTCTGGACAATGCCAGCATTTGGATTATTTATTTATTTATTTTTGAGTCAGGGTCTTGCTCTGTCCCTCAGGCTAGAGTGCAGTGGCACAATCAAGACTCACTACAACTTCGACCTACTGAACTCAAGAATCCTCCCACCTCAACCAAAGGCATATGCCATTATACCCCGCTAATTTTATTTTTTGTAGAGATGAGGATCTCACTATGTTGCTCAGGCTGGCCTTGAACTCCTGGGCTCAAGTGATCTTCCTGCCTCACTCTCCCAAAGTGCTGGGATTAAAGGTGTGAGGCACCCTGTTTGGTTTGGAATTTAAAAAAAGAAAGTAAATTTCTTACAGATGGCAATTAAATAGTGTTTGAAGCCACAGATTTCACTACACTTTTCTGAGTTGGTCTACATGTAAGTATATAGTTTTACTGTTTGTCTTCTGTGCTATTAAGTTTGCTATTAAAACACATTAAACTATTTTTTAAAGAAAGTACTTATATAAAGTGTAGAAATATTGAGACAATTTTTTAAATGAAATTTTCCATTAACCTTTTAAGTACTAATTCTTTTTCAAGATCAATCCTTTTTTTACTAAAATACTGTCATTAGGAAAATTTAAATCAGAACAGGTTTTGTTTAAAGGCAAAATGTTTCTTTTTGTGATTCCCTATTCCGCCAACTAATAGCAAAAAAGCATATTTTATGGACTATGATTAAAATCTACCAACAATTGGACAACACAGAATCCCCAACAGGCTTGAAGCAGAAATGTCAACAAGCTGGCTAAAGTATCTACAATTAGGGAAAGAATAACCTTCCTGACAGATGATGGAGAAAGAAAAATATTTTCAAATAATATTCTAATCTTTTATACCTGCACTCCAAAAACCTGAAGACACTCTTTTTTTTTTGAGTTGAGTCTCACTCTGTCATCCAGACTGGAGTGCAGTGCAGTGGCCACTCCTGGCCACCACAGCCTCGACCTGCTGGGCTCCGGCAATCCTTCCACCTCAGCCTTCCGAGTAGCCGGAATTATAGACATGCACTACCACGCCCGGCTGATTTTTTGATTTATTGTAGAGATGAGGTCTTGCCAAGTTGCCCAGGCGGGTCCCGAACCCGCGGGCTCAGGCAATCCACTCACCTCAGCGTCCCAAAGGCGCGGGATTACAGGCTGAGCGACCGAACCCGGTGACTGGCACTCTTATTTTAGAATCTCATATTATTGAAAATTATTATAATCAACATCAATAGATTATGTCTTTTGTCATCTATATCTGCTTTTAGTAGATCTCTTTAACATTCCAGGAAAACTAAACATACATGATTCACTGGCATTCAGGTCTAAAAGCCTATTCACATTCAAATTATAATACTTCATTAATTTGTATTCACTGTTATAGAAAGTCAAACACCATCATCAGAAAAATAAGCAAAAACACATACATAGGGCTAAATATTTAAAACAGGAGAGGGAAAAGGAAGAATTAAATTGCTAAAATACCAACTGAGACTAATGATAGTTATGACCCTTGTAAAATGATCTACACTCTATAGTAACAATAAAGGCAGAGAAAGACAAACTAAAAGCCACTAAGATTAATTTAATTAATGAAAATATTTGAAGACCTACCAGTGTATTCTGACACACTGATTAAGTGTAAAAATACCTATCGGAGCCGGGCTCGGTGGCTCAGCCTGTAATCCCGCACCTTTGGGAGGCTGAGGTGAGTGGATTGCCTGAGACCTTAGGTTCGAGACCCGCCTGGGCAGCAAGACCTCATCTCTACAATAAATAAGAAAATCAGCCGGGCGTGGTAGCGCATGCCTGTAATTCCAGCTACTTGGAAGGCTGAAGCGGAAGGATCGCAGCAGCCCAGCAGGTCGAGGCTGCGGTGGCCGGGAGCGGCCACTGCAGTCCAGTCTGGGCGACAGAGTGAGACTCCAACTCAAAAAAAAAAAAAAAACCTATTGGAATCACTGATTTAGGTCACTCTCTGAAATCCTTCCAAGACTCCTAGCTTTCCTTGGTGGAAGTATAAATAAGGACAGAAGGCAGTGAAAGAATGTCTAACCTGTCTCAGATTACAAAAGTTGTGTAAATAGTTCTAGAATGACCAGAGGTTCAAGTAGAAAGATCTCCAGAAATAGTTACTGAATGAAATACTGGCCCATAAACATAAAATACTGCTACATTTTATATAAATATCCACTTAAAAAACCTTTCATTTAATGATCAATCTTAAGAGATGTTTAAAATGAAATTGTATAGTACCAAAATAAAGTTTTGATAGTAAAAAACAAAAACAAGCTCCCACTACCACCTTGTTTTGATACTGTCAAATCAAATTACACAAACTGAAAGCTATAATCTGATTTACAAGAGCTTAAATGTGAAGTTCACAGCTCAGTGATGACTCTTTAGTATTCTAGATAAAGGTTTGAGGCTAAGAGAGATAGTGAGAATATTTGTGACTCTGAGACTGAACCTCCGGAGACCTACATTCGAACATACAGATCTCAAGAGAGTCACATTCACCAAATGTTCAAAACAAGACAATGAAATAGATCATATGACCAATAAATCTTCTACTTACTTCTCCTTTTAGGAAGTACATTTCTTCCTCTTATCAGATCTTTGTAGCAAAGAGGAAAAAAATTTACTGGTACATTAAAATCTGGATGTTTTAAAATAAAGCACAAGTCTCCACTTTTTACACTAAATATCAAAATTAAAATCTAGGTGTTTTAAAATAAAACACAAGTCTCCACTTTATTTTTACACTAAGTATCAATAACATGTGGCACTCAGGAATTTGAATACTAGGATAGTCAAAAGGGGCTCAAAGGTTTCAAAAGGCCAACAGTTTCTCTCTTCCTCCTCCTAAGGCTATAGAATTCTGACTACTTATAACAAAAGTAAGATAATGAAAGTGCATTTAGTAGCTGGGAGCAGTGGTTCACCCTGTAATCCCAGCACTTTGGGAGAACAAGGTGAGAGGAGCACTTGAGGCCAGGAGTTTGAGATCAGCCTGGACAACATGGCAAGATTCCTGTTTCTACGAAAAATTAAAAAGTTAACTGAGCATGGTGGCATGTGCCTGTAGTCCCAGCTATTCTGTAGGCAGAGGTTTCAAAGATTGCGTAAGCACAAGAAGAGTTCAAGGTTGCAGTGAGCCACGATCACACCACTGCACTCTAGCCTGGGCAACAGAGTGAGACCCTGTCTCAAAAAACCAAAGTACTTTTTTTTTTTTTTTTTTTTTTTTGAGTCAAGAGTCTCACTCTGTCACCCAGCCTGGAGTGCAGTGGCACACTCACAGCCACCGCAGCCTCGACCTGCTGGGCACAGGTAATCCTTCCGCCTCAGTCTTCCAAGTAGCTGGAACAACAGGCATGTGCCACCACGCCCAGTTAATTTTTTAATTGATTGTAGAGACGAGGTCTCCCAATTGTCAGGCTGGTCTCGAACCTCTGAGCTCAGGGAATCCTTTCACCTCTGCCTGGAAATTACAGGCGTGAGCCACTGAGCCTGGCACAAAAAAAAATTTTTTTTTCTGGCACAAAATTTTTAAATATAATGTTTATCAGCAAACACTGCCTAGATGACGAAGTTTAAAGAAGTTATACTATCCTTAAAGAAGAGGATTATCCTTATTCTCTTTAGAAGATAGGTACTATTGACAACTCAGTATCTGGCTCAAGATATTCAGTTGAATAGTAATACTAAGAATTAGGATTTATTTTAACAGCTTTAGTGGATATACTTCACACCATACAATTCCCTCAAAGTGTGCAATTCAATGGTTTTTAGTACACTGATAGAGTTCTGCAACCATCACCATCATCAATTTTAGAACATTTTCACGAACCCAAAAAGAAAGCCCATACCAATTAGCAGTTACTCCTCATTCCACCCAAACCTCTAGCCCCATAAGACCATGAACCTGTTCTGTGTCTAGGGGTTTTTTCTCCTAGACGTTTCATATAAATGGGTTCATACAATAGATGATCTTTTGTCAGGCTTCTCTCACTTGACATAATGTTTTCAAGATTTAACCATGTTGTAGTACTATCAGTTCTTCATTCCTTTTTACTGACTAACAATATTCCATATGGATTTTTATTTTATTTATTTTATTTTGGTCAGAGTCTCACTCTGTCACCTAGGCTAGAGTGCAGTGGCATGATCAGTCACTACAGCCTTGATCTGCTGGGCTCAGGTCATCCTTCTGTCTCAGCCTTCCAAGTAGCTGGAACCATAGGTATATGCCACCATACCTGGCTAATTTTTAATTTATTGTAGAGATGAGGTCTCACCATGTTTCTCAGGCTGGTCTCAAACCCCTGGGCTCAGGCAATCCTCTCATCTCAGCTACCCAGAGTGCTGGGATTACAGGCATGAGCCACCATGCCTGGCTGGCTATATTTTATTTATTAGCTCATCAGTTGGTGAACATTTGGGTTTTCTCCACCTTTTTTGGCTATTAAGAATAATGCTTCTGGCCGGGCTCGATGACTCACCCTTTAATCCCAACACTTTGGGAGGCCGAGGCGAGTAGATTGCCTGAGCCCATGGGTTTGAGGCCAGTTCGGGCAACTTGGCGAGACCTTGTCTCTACAATAAATCAAAAAATTAGCCAGGTATGGTAGCGTGCACCTGTAGTTCCGGCTACTTGGAAGACTGAGGCGTAAAGCTTGCTGGGCAAGGCTGCAGTGGCCAGGAGTGTGCCATCGCACTCCAGTCTCGGCAACAGAGTGAGACCCCAACTCAAAAAATAAAAAGAATGCATTTATGAACATTCATTCACAAAGTTTTTGTGCCAATGTATGCTTTTACTTATCTTAACTATATACCTAGGAGCCAAATTACTGGATCATATGATAACTCTCTTCAACCTTCTAAGGAACTGTTTTCCAAACTGTACCATTTTATGTTTCCATCAGCAATACATGAGAGTTCTAATTTCTCCATATCCCTACCAACATTTGCTATATTTGCCTTTTTGATTCTAGCCATTCTAGTAGGTATGTAGTGGTATCTCACTGTAGCTTTTAATTTATATTTCTCTGATGACATATAATGTTGAGTATCTTTCCATGTGTGTATATGGCCATTATCTTCTCTTGAGAAATGTCTATTAAGATCCTTTACTCATTTTGAAATTGGATTATTTATCTTTATATTTTGTTATAAGAGTTTTAAATACATATATATATGTTGAGGCTGGGCACAGTGGCTCATGCCTGTAATCTCAGTACTTTGGAATGCTGAGATGAGAGGATCATCTGAACCCAGAAGTTCTATACCAACCTGGGCAACGTAGCAAGACCCCATCTCTACAAAAAATTAGCTGGGTATGGTAGCACTTGCCTGTGTTACTAGCTATTTGAAAGCCTAGACCGGAGGATGGCTTGAGCCCAGGAGGTCAAGGATGCAGTGAGCCATGATCGTGCCATCACATTCCAGCCTGGGCAACAGAGTGAGACTCTGTCTCCAAAAAAAAAAAGAAAGAACACACACATACACACGATATGTCCCTTATCAGATATATGACTTGCAAAATTTTTTCCCATTCCATACGTTTTATCACTTTCTGGATGGTATAATTTGCAGCATGGTCAAGTGTTTAATTTTTATAAAGTCTAACTTATCTATTTTATTCTACTCCGTGTGCTTTGAGGTAGTTTTACTTAACTCTCCAGAGTAACAATTTGTCAATCTCACAAAGAAATATAATAGTACTAACTATGGTAGAAGCAAAGCAAAGATAAATTACTTTAGCATGCTCCAAGAAAACTTCAAAAATGAAATAGAATTCCCCAGACTCCATCACTTTTTTTTTTTTTTTTTGAGTTGCAGTCTCGCTCTGTCGCCCAGACTGGAGTGCAGTGGCCGCTCCTGGCCACCGCAGCCTCAATCTGCTGGGCTCCAGCGATCCTTCCGCCTCAGCTTTCCAAGTAGCTGGAACTACAGGCGTGCGCTACCATGCCCAGCTAAATTTTTTATTTCTTATAGAGATAAAGTCTCGCCAAGTTGCCCAGGCAGGTCACGAACCTGCGGGCTCAGGCAATTCACTCACCTCAGCCTCCCAAAGGCGCGGGATTACAGGCTGAGCCACTGAGCCAGGCTCATCCTCTTTTCTTTCTTTTTTTTTTTTTTGAGTTCGGAGTCTCGCTCTGTCGCCCCAGACTGGAGTGCAGTGGCCATTCCCAGCCACTGCAGCCTCGACCTGCTGGGCTCTAGCGATCCTTCCGCCTCAGCCTTCCAAGTAGCTGGAACTACAGGCATGTGCTACCACACCCAGCTGGTTTTTTGATTTATTGTAAAGATGACGTCTCGCCTGTCCAGGCGGGTCTCGAACCGCAGGCTCAGGCAATCACTCACCTCAGCCTCCCAAGGCGCGGGACGACAGGCTGAGCCACCGAGCCCGGCTGACTCCATCACTTTTCATTAAAGACTTTTAGCCACTCTCAACTTGGAAGAATGTACTGCAAACAAAACCAATTTTCCAACTGAACAGAAAGAGTGCATTAATGCAGATGGACCATATGATAAGGCAGAACGACAAAACTAGAATCAGAAACCCTAAGGAGTCCACTTCAGAAATGTCCATGAGCCTCTCATGGAACTCTTTCCTAAAATAGTTTAAAATTTCTACTCCCTGAAGGGAGTTGTAGTATAATTTTGGGCCAGGTACAGTGACTCACATCTATAATCACAGCACTTTGGGTGGTGGAGATGAGAGGACTGCTTGAGGTCAGGAGTTCTAGACCAGTCTAGGCAACACAGGAACCGTGTCTCTACAATCAATCAAAAAGTTAGCTGGGCGTGGTGGCACACACCTGTGGTTCCAGCTACTTGGAAGGTTGAGGGAGAAGGATTGCTTGAGCCCAGCAGTCAACGCTGCAGTGGCCATGAGTGTGCCATTGCACTCCAGCCTAGGTGACAGAGTGAAACTCTAACTCAAATAAAGTTAAAAATTAAAAAACAAACAAAAACACACATTAACCTAAACTTATACCCATTTTGGTCTTCATATAGGCACTTTCTTACACATGCTTCCCAGTATGCTCATTATAAAAAATTTGCTAAATGTTATAATTTTTTATGAAATGGTTTTGTCATAAAGCACAATCTCATACAAGTATCATCTTCAAAAAAAGTGAACTGACACCACAGGGGAAAGGCTATGCTGAGATGAAGTAGAAGAAAGAAATTTATCTAATTTATACAATAAGATAATCTCATAAATTACTTTAGACAGAATTAGGCAGATAAATTGGACATTAAAAATAAATTATATCTAGGCTCGGTGGCTCAGCCTGTAATCCCAGCACGTTGGGAGGCTGAAACGAGTTGATTGAGCCTGCGGGTTTCAAGACCAGTCCAAGCAACTTGGCGAGACCTTGTCTTTACAACAAATAAAAAAAATTAGCCAGATGTGGTAGTACATGCCTGTAGTTCCAGCTACTTGAAAGACTGAGACAGAAGGATTGCCGGAGCCTAGCAAGTTGACGCTGGGGTGGCCATGAGTGTGCCACTGCAAAACTCCAGCCTGGGAGACACAGTGACACTCCAACTCAAAAAAATTAAATTAAATTAAATTTAAATTAAAATAAAATAAATTATACCTTTCTTCACAAGTATGAGCTACTAGAACGACAGTCAGAAACAAATACACCATCATCCTTAGTGTTACCTTATTCAAAGCACAATAGCTAGTTAAAAGTAAAAGCTCAAGCCGGGCTCGGTGGCTCAGCCTGTAATCCCGCGCCTTTGGGAGGCTGAGGTGAGTGGATTGCCTGAGCCTGCGGGTTCGAGACCCGCCTGGGCAGCGAGACCTCATCTCTACAATAAATCAAAAAATCAGCCGGGTGTGGTAGTGCGTGCCTGTAATTCCGGCTACTCGGAAGGCTGAGGCAGAAGGATCGCCGGAGACCAGTAGGTCGAGGCTGCGGTGGCCGGGAGCGGCCACTGCACTCTAGTCTGGGCGACCGAGTGAGACTCTAACTCAAAAAAATAAATAAATAAAAATAAAAAAAAATAAAAGTAAAAGCTCAGATATTATATTCCAGGAAAACACCCAGAAGTGATAAAGGGCAGGCAGGAAGGGACCTGAACAACTTCACAGACAATGCCTGGCATTGTTACATAACAAGTAACACAGCAGGGGATGGGAAACACACAGACCTGCTTCTTTCCTGGTTAATTAAGGGTAAACACGACCCTATGGCATAATCGTCGCTTCACACAAAATAACTTTAGGAGATAGATATCCATCTGTCCCAGAGATCCCCAGAGGTGGACTGAATTGCTATTACTCTGTTATTACTTTTTAAATACTTACTATCATCTCCAACAGGACCTGCTGAACACTGTGCTGGGGGGTCCCGTGCCAGGTCATTCAATTCCTTAAGAAAGAGAAAACAAAAGGAATTTATTCAACATAAGTGTAACTTTTATCCACTAATCAAATGTACCAATAACCTCGGTCCTACTGATGCTCTTTCAGCATTCCTTCAAAGTCAGAGATGAGTAGACTGGTGAATTTTTTTTTTTTTTGAATTGGAGTCTCACTCTATCACCCAGACTGGAGTGCAGTGGCTGCTCCCGGCCACCGCAGCCTCGAGCCGCTGGGCTCCGGCGATCCTTCTGCCTCAGCCTTCCAAGTAGCTGAAACTACAGGCGAGCACTACCACACCCGGCTGATTTTTGATTTACTGTATAGATGAGGTCTCGCCAAGTTGCCCAGCAGGTCTCAAACCCACGGGTTCAGGCAATCCACTCACCTCAGCCTCCCAAGGCGTGGGATTACAGGCTGAGCCACCGAGCCCGGCTAGACTGGTGAATTTTTAAGTTAAAGTATTTTGAACTGTTCAATGCAGATGTATATTTTTACTTTTTTGAGTTAAGAGTCACACCTCAGCCTTACAAGTAGCCAGAACTGCAGGTGCACACTACCATGCTCAGCTAATTTTTGATTTATTGTAGAGATGAGGTCTCACTAAGTTGCCTGGGCTGGTCAGATACATATTTTTAAAAGTGAGTCATTTTTGCTTTTTTCAATGTTTAGTAGCTAAATATAATAAAGAAGGTAAACAGGTATTATGTACTAAAAAGTCATAAAAACCGTTTTAAAGTAAATATTCCATTTATTATTATATTTTAAAGATTCAAGGCCAATTTTTGAACTTTAATACTATTAGGGGCCAGACATGGTGGTTCAGGCCTGTAATCCCAGCACTTTGGGAGGTCGAGGCAAAAGGACCTCCTGAGACCAGGGGTTTGAGATCAGCATGGACAACTTGGTAAGATCTCATCTCTACAATAAATAAATAAAAATTAGCCAGGTGTGGTGGCTCATGCCTGCAGTTCCAGGTACTTGGAAGGTTGAGGCAGAAGGATTGCTTGAGACCAGCAGGTTGAGGTTGTGGTGGCTGTGAGCGTGCCACTGCACTCCAGTCTGGGCAAGAGTGAGACTCTAAATCAAAAAGAAAAAAAAACCATTAAGTTATACGTGGGACTAGCTCTTGAGATCATAAATGCTCCAAAATGTTACTTGACTCACCAGGTGTGTTGGCTCATGCCTCTAATCCCAGCACTTTAGGAGGCGGATGCGAGAGGATTGCCCGAGTCCAGGAGTTCAAGACCAACCTGGGCAACTTGGCAAGACTTTGTCTCTTAAAAAATAAATAAAAATAAATAAAAATAAATTTAAGCCGGGCTCGGTGGCTCAGCCTGTAATCCCGTGCTTTGGGAGGCTGAGGTTAGTGGATTGCCTGTGCCCGTGGGTTCAAGACCCGCCTGGGCAACTTGGCGAGACCTCATCTCTACAATAAATCAAAAATTAGCCAGGCATGATAGCGTGCGCCTGTAGTTCCAGCTCCTTGGAAGGCTGAGGCGGAAGGATTGCCGGAGCCCAGCAGGTCGAGGCTGCGGTGACCGGGAGCAGCCACTGCACTCCAGTCTGGGTGACAGAGTGAGACTCCAACTCAAAAAAAAATAATAATAAATAAATAAATTTTTAAAATTACTGGACTCTTTGAAAGGATATTGACATCTTCAACTCAAATCTACTACCAGGGTTCCAAAGGTAGTAGAAAAAACTTTCAAAGAATATTATTTTAAAAGCCTGACTGAAGTAATAAAACCCACCTTTATAAAGCTTTTCAGTCAGAAACTGGTCTACCTGAAGTAATAATGTTCTAAAACCAGACAACAGTTTCTTAGTTATTTTAACATAAGAGCCCAGAAACCTGAAACTTGTTAATGGGTGGGGATGCCTTAAAAAAAAAAAACAACAAAAAAAACCACAAGGCAGGAAATCATACTATATTCCATTTCCCTTCAGCTTGTTTTTTTTTTTTAGATGAAAAACAAGCTCTGGGGAAGGAAAAGTTTTAGATTACATTTTAAAACTACAACTGTAAAAACAGCAAAGTGCGCACCCTCTCTCTCTCTCTCTATATATATATATATTTTTTTTTCCTTTTCCTCCTGTACTGGTGCATCTTCCAAAGTCTAATTTTTTTATACAATAAAAACTACTTAGACTTCTATTAATAAATATAGGTGTGACTTTAGTATTCTGAATATATTTTTTTAAATGTGTCTGTGTGTGTGTATATATATTTATTTTGGAGATGGTCTTGTTCTGTTGCCCAGGATGGAGGGGAGTGATGTGATTGCAACTCACGGTAATCTCAAAGTACTGGGTTCAAGCAATCTTCTTATCTCAGTCTCTTCTATAGCTGGGACTACAGGCATGGGCCACCACACCCCTAGCTAGTTTGTTAATGTTTTTTAGAGATGGGGGTCTCACTATGTTGTCTAGGCTGGTGGTCCAAATATTACTTATTTTTTAAATTTGTAGCACATATTTTTTCTGTAAGTTTCTTTCTCAGAATTAAGTTACTTAAGCAGTCATTTCAGTACACCAATTATGTTGTTTTATACTGTCTGTAAACTTGGAGTACAATGCACAAAGTACATAAATAATATTTGGGGAAAAAAGAGAAAGACCTAAAATTGTGGTAAAGATTTAACATTGCCAGGCTCGGTGGCTCAGCCTGTAATCCTGCGCTTTGGGAGGCTAAGGTGAGTGGATTGTCTGAGCCCGCAGGTTCGAGACCCGCCTGGGCAACTTGGCGAGACTTCATCTCTACAATAAATCAAAGAAATCAGCCGGGTGTGGTAG
>NW_007055042.1:856-8590 GCF_000164805.1 Carlito syrichta | reverse complement strand
TTCCGGCTACTGGGAAGGCTGAGGTGGAAGGATCGCCAGAGCCCAGCAGGTCGAGGCTGCGGTGGCCAGGAGCGGCCACTGCACTCCAGTCTGGGCGACAGAGTGAAACTCCAACTCAAAAAAAAAAAAAAAAAGATTTAACATTAACTTTCTCAAGTATCTCAATTTTTGGATTTTGTGTTTCTCTACAAACTTAGATTTCTTGTCTATCAAGAAAAAAAATAACAGCCTACTCTACAGTTCACATAGCCAAATGTTGCAATTCAGGTTAGTATAACTAAACACTTAAGACACTGCTGCAGCAATAGATTGCTATTAAAATATACAGTAGGTGGCCCTGTGCTCTTTGAGCTATGGCTGTCACCATGCTTCCTGGCTTTGGTTCCCTCCCCCACCTTGGGGAGGTGAATCTTCTCTCTCCCTTCTCTTTCTTGCTGTAATTTATCTTTAAATAAACTATATTTAAAGGTAAATAAATATACAGTAATGTGAATTTAGCCAGTTCTTCTGAAGTCCTGCCACACTGGTGAAATGGGTTTCACTTCTGATTCAGTCTTAATCTTTTACTCCTTTCAAATTGAGTTGCTTTTTTTCATGCTGAATGATATTAAAGTTTAACCTCAAGAACTAAGATTTACCTAAGCGAACACAACAAGTATCAGTCCATTTTACTAGTAAGTATGATATAATCAATTTAAGAATCCTAGCCCAAACATAGGCTAATAAACATTTAACACATTCATTCAACACTTCCTTGGTTGAAGGCACCGATATGGATGAATCTCAAAAGCATAATGCTAAGTGAAAGAAGCTAGACATAAAAAGACTACATACTGTATGATTCCATTCACATGACATTCTAGAAAAGGCAAAACTATAGTCACTGAAGGTTCCAGTGACTAGAAGGAGTTAAAGAGGGCCTGACTTACAAACAGACATGAAGAAAATTTAGGACTGATAGAAGTGTTCTTTATGATGATTTTGGAAGGGTTTGCACAAATGTATGCGCATTTTTCAACACTCATATTATACACTTAAAATTGTTCAATTTTACTGTATGTAATACTGTTTACATTTCAAGGTTGTTTTATTTTTATTTTTATTTTTTATTTTTGAGTCGGAGTCTCACTCTATCACCCAGGCTGAAAAGCAGTGGTATGCTAATGGCAGCCTCGATCTTCTGGGATGAGGCGATCCTTCTGCCTCAGCCTTCCAAGTAGCCAGGAACTACAGGCAGGCGCCACCACACCCAACTAATTTTTATTATTTATTTATTTATTTTTTTAAGTTGGAATCTCACTCTGTCACCCAGATTGGAGTACAGTGGCCGCTCCCGGCCACCACAGCCTCAATCTGCTGGGTTCGGGTGATTCTTCCGCTCAGCCTTCCAAGATCTGGAACTACAGGTGCGCGCTACCACGCCCCGCAAGTTTTTCATTTATTGTAGAGATGAGGTCTCGCCAAGTTGCCCGGGTAGGTCTTGAACCCGCGGGCTCAGGCGATCCACTCACCTCGGCCTCCCAAAGCGCTGGGATTACAGGCTGTAATTTTTTGATTTATTGTAGAGACGAGGTCTCTCCAAGTTGCCCAGGTGGGTCTTGAACTGGCGGTCTCAGGCAATCCATTCGCCTCAGCCCCCCAAAGTGCTGGGATTACAGGCGTGAGCCACTGCGCCCAGCTTAGTTGTTTGTTTTTAAAAGCACATCTAGGCCGGGCTGTAGTTCCGGCTACTTGGAAGGCTGAGGCGGAAGGATTGTAGGAGTCCAGCAAGTCCAGTCTGCGGTGGCCTGGAGCATGCCACTGCACTCCAGTCCGGGTGACAAAGTGAGACTCCAACTCAAAAAAAAAGAAAGCACATCTGGATTCAGGACCAGATCTTTAAAAAAAAAAGGTCAGGAGCAGTGGCTCAAGCCTGTAACCTCAGCACTTTGGAAGGCGTAGGCGAGAGGACTGCCCAGGTTTGAGACCCGCCTGGGCAACATGGTGAGATCGTATCTCTATAACAAATCCAAAAACTAGCTGGATGTGGTGGTGCATGCCTGTAGTTCCAGTTACTTGGAAGGCTGAAGTGGAAGGATCACCTGAACCCAGCAGGTCGAGGCTGCGGTGGCCGGGAGCGTGCCACCGCACTTTAGCCTGGTTGAAAGAGTGAGACTCTGACTCAAAAGAAAGAAACAAGTGAGGAAAAGCACACAGCCATTCATCCTTGCGTGTGCATAAGATATCTCTACAGACTATACAAGAAACTAGTTAATAGTAGTTGCCTTCAGGGAGGAAAGCTTGCTGTGGGAGTGAGAATAGGAATTGTATATATTTCTTTTATAACATCTGAATTTTATTAAAACCATATGTATTGCTTATTTGAAAAATAAATTACCCTTTTTCATTTTCTCTTTTTTTAACCAAGTGGATCTGTGGGAAAACTGTCCTTTCTGATTACAAATCTGGATTAAAACAAAATAGCTATTAAAAGGTGCCACCATCTGGAGGGTCATCTAAATAGTGAGAACACAGTTAGAACAATTAAATGCAAACCTATAAAATTGATGTCTCTACATCAAGATGAAAACTGAAGTTGAATCTTAAAATTTAATAAAAGCATTGATCTAAACAAACCATGTGGGCAGAAAAAATACATAAAGAATATATATATGTGTCAGGCTGTTTTTTCACAGTTGGCTTTAAACCTAAACATTAATTTTTTTAAATTTTCTATTTATAAGAAAATGTATTCAGATTTGTCTTGTGTATCATGTAGCAAATTATACATTACTAGAACTGAGAGTAGAACTAGGAATTAGTCTGTTTATTGAAAAACCAAGGAATTAGTGCATTTATAGAAAGACTTTTTATAGAAAAAGCAATAGAGAAATAAAGTACAGTCAGCCCTCTGTATCCATGGGTTCTGCATCCATGGAGTCAACCAATTGTGGATCAAAAATATTCAGGGAAAAAAATGGTGTCTGTACTGAACATATCATTATCCCCTACACTATTCAGAATAACAAATATATACATAGCATTTACACTATATTAGGTTTTAAAGGAATCTAGACATGATTTAAAATACACAGGAGGATATGCATAGGTACACCATTTTATAATAGGGACTTGAGCATCTGTAGATTTCGGTATCTGAGGACAGTCCTAGAATCAATCCCTCACAGATACTTAGGGAAGGCTGTACATATAATTAAATTTAGAAAGAAGTTGGGGTAGAGAACTTTGACAGTGAGTAAAAAATTCTCAACTTATAAAAAGATTTTCTGTTTTAACTTTCCTTAAAATCCTTTTAAAAATTAAAATAAATATTTAAGAACCAGCCTATGTATTTATTCAATTTAATGCATTTCTTTGGGAGGTTGAGATGGGAAGATCACCTGAGTCTAGGAGGTTGAGGCTGCAGTGAGCCAAGATCGTGCCACTGCACTCCAGCCTGGGCAACAGAGTAAGACCCTGTCTCAAATAAGAAAAAAAATTTTTTTTTCTTTGTTGCTGTATACAGAACATTGTATATTAAAATGTAGTAGATAAAAATGTATATAAAAATGGAACAGATCAAGAGTTATAAACAATTTTGATTCTCTATAACTATCCTGGGTTTTTCATTTTAGTTCAAACAGTCCCAAAACCTTATACTAATCAGCTGAATTATTTTCAAGTAATATTTAACTTGCCATAAACTTTTAAACGCATTTCCTACTATCTTTTTCAGTTCACAAAGACGATTCCTAATGCAGAGATAAACAGGGATAATAATAGCACCTTATGTTATTCCTTAAAAATAAGTATTCTCCAAAGCACCAGACACTATTTAAAACAGACCACTGAATAAGACAGAACACCAAAGCTTCCGGAAGCCTGAGATGTCTCTGTACAACACTATAGAAAAAAAAAAAAAGGACCCTTTCTAATTCTTTGAGGGAAGGGCATCCTGGAAGGGATGTGCAGATTTCTCTTTCACTTTATCCCTGGGTAGGCAACTTCAGTTGGTAAATGGTAAAGATTAATACTACTTAAAAGCTATTATTAAATGACCCCTTTTCCCCAGTCTCAAAAATTATAAAGCAAAATAAAGGTGGCATAGAAAAGATTTGTTTACTCTTCTGGTCCTCACCTTACTTACCTTTTTGGTCCTTACTCTGTACCATAAGGTAAAAGGAACAAGATGGGAAACTGGAGGAGGTTATAATTAACTTTGTAGAAAAGTTTTACTAGTTCTGAACATTGTTATACAAACCAAGGCTCTATGGTGGTTGTAATCACAATATGAGAAGATTTAAGCAGAGATAATAATTCACAAAATTATAATTTCAGGGTCACAAGAGATCATTTAGACCTAGTCCCAATTTTATAAGAAAACAAAATGCAAAGTATCTAAACCAAGGATAATGACCTGGGTATTCTACTACTACATCATGGTTCTTTAATCTGGATCTAAAATAACAGAAATGTGCAATTAGAACTATCTGAGGGGGTACCTATTCCCATACACAAAAATAAACTCTAAATGATCAATGAGCTAAATATAAAACCTCAAACTATAAGAACCTTAGAAAGTGCAAGAGACACCCTTAGGGAAATTGGAACTGGCAAAGAATTCTTGATCAAAACCCCAAGTGCCCAAGCTATAAGAGATAAGATAGACAAGTAGGACCTCATCAAACTGACAAGTTTCTGCAAAGCCAAAGAAACCATCAAGAGAGCAGAGAGACAGCCCACAAACTGGGAAAAAGTATTTGCCAACTGTATGTCTGACAAAGGCCTAACATCTAGGATCTACAAGAACTCAAACGTGCTGAAAAGAAAAAAAACAGCCCCATTACAAAGTGAGCAAAAGATATGAACAGACGATTCTCAAAAGACACACAAGCAGCCAACAGATACATGAAAAAATGCTCTGCCTCACTAGCAAATTTCTTCTCTGCTTTATCTCCTGTTCTCCAGGAGCCCTGGGTGGCTCTGCTGCAACCTGTCACCCAGCGACCTACAGGTACTGGGAGACCCTTAGGCAAGACGCCAGAACATCCCAGAAGCTGGGGAATGGTGAGTGCGCGGGACAGATGACCAGAGGTAGAGGAGGCTGGTTGGAACCTGCCAGGAACCGGCTGTGGTGGGACGTGGGTCTCTCCCTTGTCACCCTTGGAGTCTTTAGACCCAGATCCCGGCTAGAGCAGGTTGGTCCTCAGTTCTCCATGGTCGCAGAGTGGGGCTGGGACTGCAGCCCGGACCCTGGGAGTCCTTTTCTGTCCTGCTCAGTGCCTTTACCCCGGCTTGAAGCCCTCTCGGCAGCTCCGCGTCTGCAGCTCCATCTCCCTCAGGTTGTGTGGGAGTGTCATGAGGGGAGAGTACCGACCCAGGGTTTGGTTTGTGCGTGGGAGGAGCTGTGGTCCCTGGGATACCCCATTTCTCCTTTCTCTCCAGAGGTCATCCATTATACCCTTAGGCTGCCAAATGTATGGAAAGCAGGCTCCCAAGTCCATCACCTTAGCCCTCCAGCCTAATCACTGCTACCTAAATCCCGGGCAACCATTGATCTTTTCACTCTTTTATGGTTTTGCTTTTTTCAGAATGTTATTTACTTGGAATCATTTGTAGGTATTTCAGACTGTCTTGTTTCACTTAGTAATCACATTTATGGTCTCTCCACGCCTTTTTGTGGCTGGACAGCTTATTTTCTGGATAATATTCCATTGTAGCCGGGCTCGGTGGCTCAGCCTGTAATCCCGCGCCTTTGGGAGGCTGATGTGAGTGGATTGCCTGAGCCCGCGGGTTCGAGACCCGCCTGGGCAGCGAGACCTCATCTCTACAATAAATCAAAAAATCAGCCGGGCGTGGTAGCGTACGCCTGTAATTCCGGCTACTCGGAAGGCTGGGGCGGATGGATCGCCGGAGCCCAGCAGCTGGAGGCTGCGGTGGCCGGGAGCGGCCACTGCACTCCAGTCTGGGCGACAGAGTGAGACTCCAACTCAAAAAAAAAAAAAAAAATATTCCATTGTATGGATATACCACAGTTTATCCATTCACCTACTGAAAGATGCATCTTAGGGGGGTGGGATTGGCAGTTGAGGGAAACTGCCAGGGGAGAGAGGAGCACACACACACAAAAGAAATGCAAATTAAAACCACACTGAGATACCATCTAACTTCAGTCAGGATGGTCATCATCAATAACCCAAAAAATAACAGATGCTGGAGAGGATGTGGTAGAAAGGGAACACTTCTACACTGTGTGGTGGTAAACTAGCACAGCCTCTGTGGAAAACAGTGCGGTGATTCCTAAAGATCTAAAAGTCGACCTTCCATACGACCCCGCAATCCCCCTACTTACTGGGAATATACCCAGAAGAACTCAAATCACTCTATAAAAAAGATACCTGCACATCTATGTTTACTGCAGCACTGATCACAATAGCAAGAACATGGAACCAACCATGCTGCCAATCAAAAGAGGACTGAATAAAAAAGTGTGGTACAGATACACGATAGAATATTACGCAGTCATAAAGAAGAACAAAATCATGAACTTCACAGCAACCTGGATGGACATAGAGTCTATAATAATGAGTCTATAATAATAATAATATAATATATAATAATATAAAAATAAAATAATAATGAGTGATCTTTCACAGAAACAAAGAACTGAGTATCACATTTTCTCACTCATAAGCGGACCTCGAACAACTGTTGTAATACTATAAGAAAAGGATTGGCAGCCGGGCTCGGTGGCTCAGCCTGTAATCCCATGCCTTTGGGAGGCTGAGGTGAGTGGATTGCCTGAGCCCGCAGGTTCGAGACCCGCCTGGGCAACTTGGTGAGATCTCCTCTCTACAATAAATCAAAAAATTAGCCGGCCGTGGTAGCATGCACCTGTAGTTCTAGCTACTTGGAAGGCTGAGGTAGAAGGATCGCTGGAGCCCAGCAGGTCGAGGCTACAGTGGCCGGGAGCAGCCACTGCACTCCAAGTCTGGGTGACAGAGTAAGACTCAAACTCAAAAAAAAGAAAAGAAAAAGAAAAGGATTGGCAGTAGTGGGAAACTGCAGGGGCAGGGGGGGAGGGGGAGGTGGGATTGGCAGTAGTGAGAATCTGCTTGGGAAAAGGGGGCACACTTCATCAACAAGGGTACCTGCATAATGAACATTTGTATACCTAACCCTGAATTGCACCCCACATCTTTAAAATAAAAAAATTAAAAGTTAAAAATAATAATAAATAAATGAGGGGCAACCACCTCGGGTCCCCTCTCACTGTGGGAGCTTTTCTGTCCTCAATATATCTTGTTTTTTAAAAAAAGGGGGGGGGGCCAGGCTCAGTGGCACAGCCTGTAATCCCAGCATTTTGGGAGGCCGAGATGAGTGGATAGCCTGAGCCCGCCAGTTCGAGACCCACCCAGGCAACTTGGCGAGATCCCGTCTCTACAATAAATCAAAAAATTAGCCTACTGTGGTATCGCGTGCCTATAGTTCTGGCTACTTGGAAGACTGAGGCGGAAGGATCGCCAGAGCCCAGGAGGTCGAGGCTGCGGTGGCCAGGAGTGTGACACTGCATTCCAGTCTGGGCGACAGAGTGAGACTCCAACTCAAAATAAAAAAAAAAAAAAAAGAAAGAAATATCTGAGAATCTACATGTTGCTCATAAAATTAAGCTGAACCAGCCAGGCTTGGTGGCTCAGCCTGTAATCCCGCGCCTTTGGGAGGCTGAGGTGAGTAGATTGCCTGAGCCCGCGGGTT
>NW_007055042.1:0-836 GCF_000164805.1 Carlito syrichta | reverse complement strand
AATCAAAAAATTAGCTGGGCATGGTAGCGCGCGCCTGTAGTTCCAGCTACTTGGAAGGCTGAGGCGAAAGGATCACCAGAGCCAAGCAGGTCGAGGCTGCGGTGGCCGGGAGCGTGCCACTGCCCTCCAGCCTGGGCAACAGAGTGAGACTCCAACTCAAAAAAAAAAAAAAAAAAAAAATCAAGCTGAACCTCATTTAAGATTATTTAACTGCAAAGAAAGAACAGTTAGACGAGCAGTTCTCAAAACTGAGATCCTGGCACAACAGCATTACCTTCATAAGGAAGCTTATTAGACACCTATAATCCTAGCACATTGGGAGCCCAAGGTGAGAGGACTGTCTGAGCCCATGGGTTCGAGACCAGCCTGGGCAACATTGTGAGACCTCATCTCTACAATAAATAAAAAAAAATTAGCCAGGCATGGTGGCATGTGCCTGTAGTTCCATCTACTTGGAAGACTGAGAAGGAAGGGATCAGCCTACAGCAGCTCGAGGCTGTAGTGGCTGTGAGTGTACCACTGAATTCCAGCCTGGGTGACACAGTGATACTCCAACACAAAAAACCAAAACAAAACAAAAAAAACCCCAGAAAACGCTAGGTTCGGTGGCTCAGCCTGTAATCCCAGCACTTCGGAGGCTGAGGCGAGCGGACTGCCTGAGGCCACAGGTTCAAGACCAGCCCGGGCAACTTGGCAAAAGTTCGCCTCTACAATAAATCAAAAATTGGCCAGGCATGGTAGCATGCACCTGTAATTCTGGCTACTTGGAAGGCTGAAGCAGAAGGATCGCTGGAGCCCAGCAGGTCGACACTAGGGTGGCTGTGAGCATGCCCTTA
>NW_007055041.1:0-1539 GCF_000164805.1 Carlito syrichta | reverse complement strand
AAATTTAGGTCATCTAATTGTATGAATAAACTGTACCTTTGGGCATTTTAAGTTTTATGGTTTTGCACTTAACTATAAAAGTATCCAGACCCAGGTCCTAGTCACTGACCACCTTATTAGTAAATCTATAGTTTTATCAGATTTATTAGAAATTTGCACTGACCATGGAAGACACATTTTATAAGAATATGTGCAGAATTTGGTTCATCTTATCAGCAATTTACCCAATTATGGGAGTAAAAAAGGAAGCATGTGTATTTTCCTCCTAATTCTGGAATAGCTCCTGATTCTTGAAATTCTAACATGAAAATACATGTATGCAAATTAATGGACATTCAACATGAAGCTTTGTAAACATTATTAATCAAATTGAAAGGTGGCAGTACAGCTATGTAAATACAGTAGAGAGGTAAATATATTTTGGATTCTGCATTTTATTTTAATTGCATACAGGCATTAATTATAATTGCTAGATTTATTTCAATGAATAGGTTGAGCTAACCATGCTAGCAAAAGTCATCTGCATATAAGGGAGCATTTACAACCCTTTTCTTACTTAGGTCAGATATAACTGCCAGAAACTTGCTTGCCTTATTAATTTGTTCAGTTATTCAACTTTCAGAGTTCAAAGATACATTTACTAATAGGGTTCAATTAGCATTTTTAAAAATAACTTTTCCCTAATAATTGATGATAGCATGGAACTGCTATTCTTCCTGTGCTTAATTGGTGAAATTGCACTGATCTAGTGACCGGAATTAAACTGCTGAAAAATAACTTGGTCAGATTTATTCATTCAAGTTTGAAGGCTGAGTTGCTATGGCACCAAAGATTAATTTTTTTTTAAAGTATGTTTAATTTCAGTGAAAACACTGGCACATCTCTTTTGGCATTCTGTAGATAAAAATAAAGTGGACCCTTTCCCTTTTTCTTGTCTTTTTTATGTTTAGCAAGTTGTTTTGGAATTCTTTTAAACATAAATGAAAAGACACAAATTTCACATATTTAAAGAGAATGGAAAAAGTAGTAAAAAGGTTTCATTGAAAGATTATAATTTGTAAAACAACAAATATGTTAGTCATTTAAAAAGTCTACGTTCTCCAACTTTTTAGAAAGATGGTGTCAGATAAGGAGTTAGTGACTCTTCTGGTAGTTTCAGTTTATAATTAGTCTTGAAGTTTAAAAGCAGGTTGCAGAATTGGGACAGTGGCAAGTCCTAATAGAAATCTTTTGGTGTCATTTCATTCCCCCAGATTCTAAAAGCATGTATTTTCTCTGTCACGGGACAAAGAAATTGCCAGGTCTCCTGAACTAGGATTGTTTCTGCCTTCAGGACACGGTTGGGTGGTGTTAGACTGCTGCAAGAAGAATTTCATGAAAAAACAAGCAGAAAAATTGAGTGCTCTGTAGGACCTTCAAAAGTCTCTTTTCAGGCATACTTTAAGTCTCTCAGGGCCAAGCAAGCCAGAAATCCTACCTGACAGAGCAGGTTTGTTCATGAGATGACCCAGGGCTGCAGGCCCCTCATGTTTGTCATTA
>NW_007055040.1:0-841 GCF_000164805.1 Carlito syrichta | reverse complement strand
GTGTTAAGCAAAGTCATATATAAGTAAACAGTAAGTGTTACCTTGCTTAATGATGTTATCACTGAGGTTTCTCTGGAGTGGAGTACATTACTTCTTGTTTGTTTGGCTATTAATCCAGAATTGTGTGGGTGTGTGCAAGTCTTCTGAAATGCATTATTCAGGTTGCTTGGAGTGAAAATCAAGTACGATGATAGAATGACAGTGTATATTTTAAACAAGGGAACGAGTTGCTTTATAAATATTTTACCATAATGATTCATGATTTGCCATATCAGCCAGCAAAATTTAATTTAATAAATAACATCATTCTGATGGAATTTAAATATAGTTCACTGTAGTCCATCAGTATATACCAACTTTCCTTAAAGTACTAAGTTTCATGTGATGTCAGTTTTTTTATCTAATCAGGGTATGTCTTTATAGATATAATTTTAAATTTCTAAGGCACCCTCATTTTGTCAATAGATTAATTTTCCTGTTTGATGGGAAAATACACAGAAGGTGTCATCAACCCAAAAGAATAAATGGTAGCCCAGCTGTCTCCACTTTCACACACATATTGAAATCATAGTTATGGTAATTTTTCAGTTTAGTTTGAGTTATTTTTCCCCTGGTAATTGTGCCAAAGTGTACCTGTTATAATGTGTCAGTTGATATAAAATAGTAAACGAAATAGCAAGTAATTATGTTGTGCATATCATTTTGTCTTTTCATTAGATGTATGTGTTTATTTCTCAGACAGGAATATTTATTTTAAGCAGGCAGAGTGGCAAAATATCAACAACATGAGATTGGGGTCTATACACCAGTGGAGTTCTTTAAACAGATTTAGCAATATACG
>NW_007055039.1:0-1646 GCF_000164805.1 Carlito syrichta | reverse complement strand
TTTCAGTTAATGAGTCTGAGATAAGTGTAAAAGGAGTTTCACTTAAGCTAAACATAATGCATACAAGGTTTACTTTGACTTCGGTTCCACATCACTTGTCTAATTAAAAAAGCCTTAAAATCACTAGTACAAAACTATAGATTATACTAGTGATAGTAGGAATATGAAGCCCATTAACTTGACCAAACAACAGTGGCTAGCATTTAAAGAATAACTATGAAAGTCACTTACTGTGAAAATACATACACTAATCTTTACTCTGAATAAACATATGAAGTGAACTAAACATAATGAAATAAAACTAACACAACTAAAATTATTATGGTTGCATAATTGCCAGTGAGCTTTTAAGTTTAGGATAATGGTGATTTGGCTGTTTTCCCTTATGCTTAGCAACCTCCTGGAAAACATCTTTGTCTTAAGATAGGCAGTGGAGCAATTATTATTATCTTTGAGGCACCAATTTTATCATTGTGTGAACTTAAACTTATGAACTTAAAACAATCTTCAAAGTAGCTATAGCACTAAAACTTAATTAATGACACAAAGTAAAAACCTTGTTAAACATAACCAGAGCCTAATAATTTTTGTCAACCCTCATACATATGAATATTGATTATATAAACTTGTATGATATTACATTTACCAATTATGAGTAATACATGGATAAAACAATTATCATGTCTAGAATAGCACTGCCAGCAACTTTCTTCAAAAGAGTCCCAAATTACAGTCCTTGAAGTGCTTCAAGAAAGTTCCCAGGTGCACGGTCCTTCATGTAGCTGTTCTTCTCTTTTGGGCTTTTACGACCTTCAAAGTTTTGTAATTGCCTTTCTTGTTCAGGTGTCTTCATTACTTTTCTCTTATCCTGCAGTGTTTATTTCTAAGGAAAACTCAAAAGAAGCTTTTAATGACATTCCCAGGCCCCCAAGGTTGCTTTCTGTATTTAGTTAATTATCATAAAAGTATCTAATTAGTATATTATGAATTCAGTGAAAACCTGCTCTATAAATGTTTACTTAAAATTTAACTATAGAATTAAGTAAAAAACTTAACGATTAATCTTTATCCTAAGTCTGTGAAGACAGTGTTATAAATCACCTACGTAACTCCTAGATAAGTGTTAGAACTTATAATGAGCTCATAATGAACTTACCATAAACTTGTGCTTCTAATAAACCTTATGTCTGACCACTGAGCTGCATAATTCTAAATCAAATAAGGAGTGAATATACTTATATCATTTTTTACTCAAGCAATATCTAGTAACTTATAACCAAGTGAAAGAAAGCATTCTTGATGTGCTTCAGAGTTTAACCCTTGCATATGTTAGAAAAGGCCAAGCGGCATAGTGGGAAAATGGGAAAATGAGCCATGACATTCTCAGGTTAGGTGTGAGTGAGTACTTCGCATAAACATGCCATTTTCTTCTTCCACGACTGCACAGAATTTCTTCAGCCGTATCAAACAGCAAAGGTGGAAGACAGAAGGGCCTCAGCTTCCCGGGCTCGCCCTGTGGCCCGGGGTCTTCGGCCCACCGGGACCCTGTCAATCATGTGGACCTCCAAGGCTGGCTCCCAACAGAGGGCCAAAAGCCAAATGCAGGCTGCCAAATGTATAGTTTAGGTCAATACTAAAACATAGTC
>NW_007055038.1:0-746 GCF_000164805.1 Carlito syrichta | reverse complement strand
CATTAAGGCCTTTAGAAATATAAACATGTGTCCCAGGTCCAAAACCCCACACTTTTAAAATTAAAGATTAGGAAGTCTCAGGATTTCTTATAAAGTCTACATTTTGTTAATATGGTTCAATTATTAAAACTAAAAGTTTTTCTCCAAATTGTCATTCTCCAAATAATTTTTTAACTGCTTGATAAAGAAGGAAGTTGATGTTTAAATTGTATATAATAACTTTATTGTTGAAAGTTTGCCTATTCCCCCAACTTTATAATTTTATTTACTTTTTGTAAAAGAATTGCAAATGCAAGAGATTGAAAACAATAATAGAGACAAATAATATTTTTCAGATCGGAGTACAACCAATGTAAGAATTAAAAAATCTGACAAACTGCAGTGGCTCATGCCTATAATCCCAGTGCTTTGGGAGACCAAGGTGGAAGGATTACTTGAGGCCAGGAGTTTGAGACCAGCCTGGGCAACATAGTGAGATGCCTTTTTTACAAAAAAAAAAAAAAGGTGAAAAAAATAATAACCAGGCATAGTGGTGGTGGTGCTACTTGTGGTCCCAGCTAATTTAGATGTTAAAGTGGAAGGAACACTTGAGACCCAGAGTTCAAGGTTGCAGTGAAATTTAATTAATTAATTAATAAAGGAATTTTCATTTTCTTTCCTTCCTTCCTTCCTTCCTTCCTTCTTTCTTTCCCTCCCTTCCTTCCTTCCTTCCTTCCTTCCTTCCTTCCTTCCTTCCTTCCTCCTTC
>NW_007055037.1:0-633 GCF_000164805.1 Carlito syrichta | reverse complement strand
TAAAATTTAATGCATGCATTTTCTTTTTTCTTTTGAGTTGGAGTCTCACTTCATCACACAGTGGGCACACTCATGGCCACCCCAACGTGGACCTGATGGACTCTAGTGATGATTCTGCCTCAGTCTTCCAAGTAGCTGGAGCTACAGGCACATGATACCACACCCAGCTAATTTTATATTTATTGTAGAGATGAGGTCTCCCCAAGTTGCCCGGGCTGGTCTCAAACCTGCAGGCTCAGGCAATCCACTTACCTGATCTCTAAATATGCTAAAATTACAGGCTGAGCCACCAAGCTCAGCCTTTTCTTTAAGTAAAAAATAATATTTCCAGGTCAAAATGTATAATTTATTGTCTAAAAATAATATTTCTAGGCCAAAATATATATCTTATTATCTAATAATATTTCTCTCACCTTACAAAAATGGCCAACAACATAAGCCACTTTTAAGAAGTCTGACATGTGAAAGTTGGGTTGTCAGTGTTTGAGTCATGGAAATGATAATGTATGGAGTTGAACAATTGGATCATCAATGTGATTCCTTTTAAAGGCTCCCAGACCAGCCTAAAGCTCTTCCTTGTTTCACATAAATAAGACACTAGACAGAACTCACAAAATTAGTTTTACCCATAGG
>NW_007055036.1:0-768 GCF_000164805.1 Carlito syrichta | reverse complement strand
TATTTGTCTTGTTCTTAATTTTAAAGTATCTAAAAGATAACTGATCAAAAATGCCTAAAAATAAATGCAAGGTGTTATTATAACATATGAATAAGTTATTGGATTGATAGTGCTACTAGAGTAAATGTGAAGAAGGAATTGAGAATTTCATCATATGATATTTGCACTACTCATGAAGTGGGATAGTGTCATTTGAAGATAAAATTAGGTTAGTTGCAAATGTAGGCCATTGCTTTGCTGGCCCAGCTGCATGGCACTTTGAGCTGTCACTGCTGTTTCCTAAGTTTTGGTCCCCTCCACTATCTTGGGGAGGTAAATCTCTCTTTCTCTGTTTTTCTTTCCAATTTACTTTCCAAATAAACTATATTTTCAATACAAAAAAAAGAAAAATTCAAAATGTAAATGCTAAGGATGTTGCAATTTTTTAAAAAAATATAATTTATACATAAATAATATAATTGTTTAAAAATGATTAAAAGTGCTCAGTTATTGTTTCTTAGCCTTTTGGCTAAGACTAAATGTTGCATCTGTTCTTATTAATTTAAAATGCTCAATTAAATCCACAGAAAGCAGACAAAGAGACTTTTGACAACAAATAGAAACAGACACAAAAATGGTTGATATTTATCTAAATATACCAATTGAAAATGAGAACAACCTATATGCACGAATTATAATACAGAGATTATTAATTAACACTGTTTTTTAAAAATATACACAACTCTATAATGTCTATAAGAAACACACATTAATATAACAATTATAGTT
>NW_007055035.1:0-1075 GCF_000164805.1 Carlito syrichta | reverse complement strand
ATATAAGACATCAGTTTTTCTATTTTAAAATAATGGTTTTTGGCTGATGTAAATGTTCTATATTTGAATTATGGCAATAGTTACACAGGTATCACACCTGTCATAATTCATGGGTGCATTTTATTGTATGTAAATTTTACCCCAATTAAGGGTAATTTTTAAAAAATAATGATGATGGTAATGTTAACGGTATGTATTGTTTTGCTGTGTAGCAGGATCTGTGCTAAGCAATTTATTACATTTCCTGCTTTCATGTATACTACAAACCTGGGAAGTAGGTACTGCTATCATCCCCATTTTACAGGTAAGGAAACTAAGGCTTAAAGAAGTCAGGCACCTAGGGTCACATAGTACTGATACAGCTTGGCTTAGAATTCAAACCTTTTTTTTTTTTTTTTTTTCAGACAGGGTTTTGCTCTGTCACCCAGGCTGGAATGCAATGGTATGGTCACAGCTCACTGCAGCCTCAAATTCCTGGCCTCAAGGGCTGCTCCTGACCTAGCCTCTGGAGTAACTAGAACTATAGGCATGCACCACCACACCCAGCTAATTTTTTAAATTTTTTGTAGAAAATGCAAACATAGGTCTTGCTATTTAGTCCAGGCTGATTTTGAACTCCTAGGCTCAAATGATTCTCCTGCCCAGCCTCCCAAAGCTCTGGGATTATATGTGTGAGCCACCATGCCAGGCCAAATCTATCTGTCTTAAATAACCATCTCCATATAAAATGCCTATAGGAATACTTTTTTTTCAGTTGGAGTCTCACTCTGTCACCCAGACTGGAGTGCAGTGGCACGCTCCTAGCCACCGCAGCCTTGACCTACTAGGCCTGGCAATCCTTCCACCTCAGCCTTCCAAGTAACTGGAACTACAGGCATGTGCTACCACGCCCAGCTAATTTTTGATTTATTGTAGAAACGGGGTCTTGTCAAGTTGCCTGGGTGGGTCTTGAACCCGCGGGCTCTGGCAATCCACTCACCTCAGCCTCTCAAAGCGCTAGGATTACAGGCTGAGCCACGGAACCCGGCCCATTTTATATATCTTTAAAAAGTAATAAGTAATAATGTCAAACAGA
>NW_007055034.1:0-848 GCF_000164805.1 Carlito syrichta | reverse complement strand
AAGACTTCACGCATTACAAAAGTTATGTAAATCACAGAACTTGTGACAACTCAGAAGGGGAAGCTAATGGGTATTTATTGTCCTATAGATTAGGCGCCTTCTGCAGGAATATCAAGAATCTCCCAATGCTGCCTGCTGGAAATGCATAGGAGATAAAGTGAAAAATGTATCCTCCACTAGCTCTAAGGAGTGTTATCCAGAAAGTTACAGGGGCACTATCTTAGCTAGATCTTCTGGACAATTGCTACGGCTTCTCCATCTGCACTCGCTGTGTCACCTTGCACTCTTATGTGCTAGAGATGGCGTCTTTCCATAAACCTCATGAACTCACCTCTGCTAACTTCAAACTTGTCTTCTGCAGCTTCTCACCTTTCTCAGCTTTTAAAAAATTGAAGAGTTATGGTCCTGCTCTGGATTAGGCTTTGGCCTTAGGGAATATGGTAGCTGGTTTGATTTTCTATCTAAACCAGTAAAACTTTCTCCATATCAGCAATAGGCTGTTTCACTTTTTTTATCATTAACCTGTACACTGACAAAGCACTTTTAATTTCCTTCAAGAACTTTTCCTTTGTACTTACAACTTGGCTGTTTGGCATAGAGGCCTGGCTTTGGACTATCTCAGTTTTCAATATGCCTTCCTCACTAAGCTTGATCATTTCTAACCTTTGATTTAAAGTGAGAGACATTCCTTTTACTTGAACACTTAAAAACCATTATAAGGTTAATAATTGGCCAAGTTTCAATGTTGTTGTGTCTCAATGAATAAGAAACCTGGACAAGGAGTGAGCAGGAAGAACAATTTGCAGAAAAGGTAAAATACACACAAAATTTATTGATTAAGTTTGCCC
>NW_007055033.1:0-1051 GCF_000164805.1 Carlito syrichta | reverse complement strand
CTGCTCAAAGCCTGTTAAATAATACTAAAAACATCCAAAAGTTTCTAATCTAAAGAAAGTGCTAAAATGTTTTTTGGTTGGGCTATAACCAAGCTACAACAGGAAGCTGTGCCATTATAAGAACAGACTACCTCGTGGGTAAACCCCTCAGGTCCCCTCTCACTGGGGGAGATTTTCTCTCCTCTCAATAAATCCTGCTTTTAAAAAAAAAGGCTACCTTCTTCAGTGAATTCTTGAATGGCCACTTATCCCTGGAGAAGTTTTTGGATAGGTGCGAACATCTTGTTTCCTTCACTTCTTGGGAATGAAACCACCATGTCTACCGCAATTGGCAGAGCACTGTACACAAGTCCTTGAAACCTAAGGATTGCTCAGGAGTCAATGTCCCTCCCATTATGATGTCAGAGTTCTGAGGATGATGTCACAAATGGCAATAGGACCAGCTTGTTTCCCTGACATGCTTACACCATTAATTTAAATATTAAACTTTTAGGCAATCTACAGATACATTGAAATAACCATTAAGTTAACATCATTTCTCAGACCTGGAAAATACAATAAAGAATTCATATGAAACCCTAAACAATCATGAATAGCCAAAAAAAATCTTTATCAAAAGAAACAAAGCAGGACTTCTTGCTGTTCCAGATTTCAAACATTACTATAAGTTTAAAATAATCAAAACAGCCCGGTATTGATACAAAAATAGGTATATAGGCCAATGAATCAGGAAGGAAAATGAAATCCTCACATTCTCAACCAACTCATCTTTGAAAAAACCTCCAAGACCCACTGGGGATTATAGAACACATTCAGTAAATGGTACTGGGAAAAGTCTGACCTCATGCACAAGACTTAAACTGGAGCCCTAACTATCACCATGAACATTAACTCTAAATGGTTCAAAGATGTAAACGTAAAATACCAAATTATAATAATCATAGAAAACTCAGGAGGCACCTTTATGGAAACTAGAACCGGGAACTAATTTGTCTTCAGAAACCTAAATGCCCATACCATAAGAAGTAAATTAGACAAGTGGCATTACATC
>NW_007055032.1:0-663 GCF_000164805.1 Carlito syrichta | reverse complement strand
CCCACATATGAAATGTAAAGCCATCTACAGGGATTATAAAGGAGAATTCAAGTCGGGGGTAGTGGCTTATGCTTGTAATCTTAGCACTTAGGGAGGTGGAGGCTAGAGGATTGCTTGAGCCCCAGGGGTTCAAGACCAACCTGGATAACTTGGCGAGACTTTTTCTCTACAATAAATCAAAAAATTAGCCAGGCGTGGTGGTGCATGCCTGTGGTTCCAAATACTTGGAAGGCCGAGGCAGAAGGATCACCTGAGCCCAGCAGGTTGAGGCTGCAGTGGTGGTGAGCATGCCACTGCACTCCAGCCTGGGTGACAAAGTGAGACCCTGACTCAAAAAAAAAGGGAAAGTTCAACTCGACATTGGTTTTGAGGTGAGTTTTTAGGTAAAACATCTAAAGTATAATCCATGAAAGAAAATAATTCATAAATTAGACTATATAAAAAAATTGGCCGGGCTTGGTGGGTCAGCCTGTAATCCTGTGCCTTTGGGAGGCTGAGGTGAGTGGATTGCCTGAGCCCGTGGGTTCGAGACCCGCCTGGGCAGCGAGACCTCATCTCTACAATAAATAAAAAAATTAGCCGGGCATGGTAGTGCGCGCCTGTAGTTCCAGCTACTTGGAAGGCTGAGGCGGAAGGATCGCCGGAGTCCAGCAGGTGAGGCTG
>NW_007055031.1:0-576 GCF_000164805.1 Carlito syrichta | reverse complement strand
TTAGCTAGCTGACTAGCTAGCTGACATAACTAGCCTGCTGACTAAACAAACTGACTAGCTAGCAGACTTAACTAGCTAGCTGAATAGTTTTCTGACTTGCTAGTTGAATTAACTAACTAGCTGGCTATCTAGATGACTTAACTAGCTGAATAGCTAGTTGACTGGGTAGCTGTCTATCCAGCTGACATAAATAGCTAGCTACCTGGTTGGCTAGATGGCTAGCCAGCTGGCTTAGGAAGATATATACCTGGCTGGCTAGATGGCTAGGCTGACGGCTAGCTAGCTAGTGGACTGAACAGCTGGATAGTCAGCCAGCTTAAATAGTCAGCCAGCTGGCTGAACAGTCAGATAGCCAGCCGGATTAAATAGCCAGCCACCCTGGTGGTCAGTCAGTTAACCAGCTGGCTTAACAAGCTGACCACCTACCTGACAAAATGGTTAACCAACGACTTAACTTGCCAGCCATCTGGCTAGACAGCCAGCTAACCAACTGACTTAACTAGCTGACATAACTAGATAGCCATATGGCTAGCCAGCTGGTTTAACTAGCTGCCAGCTAGCGATCCAACCAGCTAG
>NW_007055030.1:0-765 GCF_000164805.1 Carlito syrichta | reverse complement strand
TTTTATATGAGCCCAAATTCTGTGACCTTTTATGTATTTGGCCTTGGGCAAGTTAGTTAACATCTTTCCATTTTACTGTCATTGTCTATTAAAAATGGAATAATAATAATGTCTACCTTAAAGAGTGGTTAGAATATTTAAATAAGGTAATATGTAAAGTATACTTAGTACAGTATCTGACATCATTAGATATCAGTTAACATTAGTATCTGATAGTTTCCATCTTCTCATCCAGTTACTGCAGCAATTTTGTAACTTGCTTCACTGACTCAGAATTGTCTCCACTCAGGATCATTCCTATTGCATATAAAGCCACTGATTTAAAGGTAAAATTGCCTCAGGGTCTGAATTAGTTCATGAAGAGAACAGATGGCATCAATCTTAAAAAAATGATTGAAGAAAGTTGGGGCACAATATAAGAAAAGAACAAGAGACAGTGAGGCAGATCAGGGTTGATAACATCAGGAAGTTGTTACCATCCTTAGAGTTGAAATCCAAGAAGAGTAGAAATGGCTACTGCAATAATGTGGGCAATGATTGTAGGTGAAGGTAGCCTGGCAGACACTAGGGCCTTAGATAGTAGGACATAGCCTTTCATTCACACAAAGGAGAAGCCACGGTCATCAGTATTTCAACTCCCCTCCTTTTCCATTCACTGAACTCCAGTCACTTCCTCTTACTGGTGAAATCATCCAGAAAACAGAGGACTGGGAAACTTCATGAAGGAAATTTACAGAGGTCAGTCTATTGAGACACAGAACTGAA
>NW_007055029.1:0-724 GCF_000164805.1 Carlito syrichta | reverse complement strand
TAGGTTTCAGAGTGAGACTCCAACACACACACAAAGAATGAGACAACACTGGTCATCTGAAGGGGGAGATCGAAAGGGGGTAAGGGAGCCCGGCTCGGTGGCTCAGCCTGTAATCCCGCGCCTTTGGGAAGCTGAGTGAGTGGGTTGCCTGAGCCCGCAGGTTCGAGACCGGCCCGGGCAGGCGAGACCTCATCTCTACAATAAAATCAAAAAATTAGCCCGGTGTTTCAGCGCATGCCTGTAATTCCGGCCACTAGGAAGGCTGAGGCGGAAGGATCGCCAGACCCCAGCAGGTCGAGGTTGCGGTGGCCGGGAGCGGCCACTGCACTCCAGTCTGGGCGACAGAGTGAGACTCTAACTCAAAAAAAAAAAAAAAAAGAAAAAGAAAAAGAAAGGGGGTAAGGATTAAACAACTATTCCTAGGATAACACGTTAACTACTTGGGTAAGAAATTCAATAGAAGCCTAAACTTCACCGAGTGACAAACTTGAAATTAAAAAGAAGCATATATATATATATATATATCCACACAGCACCCATAAAACATGCGGGATCAAAGACAGAGGAACCAGAGACATATTCAACAGGAAACTAGCGAAGTGCAGGGCCATTCTTGATATTTTCCTAAAGTGCAAATGAAATGAGATAACATACGTATAAAAAAGTATCAAAATTATCTAACTGGAAAATTTTCTCTAAAAATTATCTTAAAATCAATGACGGG
>NW_007055028.1:0-830 GCF_000164805.1 Carlito syrichta | reverse complement strand
CTCCCCTGAATGGCTGCAGACTTGATTTTATGAGAATATACCTTGTCATGTGTTCCCTTTTCTTCAATTCACTACTATCTTTTCTCTTTTGAACCAACATTGAGCTGGGTGCTATGAGGCAACACAGTCCCACTGACTGGTTCAGTTCCTCTGAATAACAACGTGAGGAAGCTTTCCACAGGAGCAAGGAGGATTTGTTAAGGCTACTAAATGTTACAAAGGACGGTTGGAGATGCGCTCCCGGTGCCAACACCAAGACAAAAGGCAAGGAATGAAATCACCATTAACAGCAAGGGATCCTGATGAAAGAGATGCTGAGATGGTAACCCTTCACTCGATCCACATCCTCCTAGCCAAGTCATGGCCCACTGCATAGGACAGTGGGTATGTGACTTCTACCTTTGAGCCTCTCTCTTCCACACCGAAAGGCACATTTCATAAACTCCTTCAATGTACTGTTGGAGAGCACGAATCTGCTAAACTGTGTTTGTTCACTTTTGAATTCAGGTTTAAATTGTTCACTTTTGAGTACATAATTTTACAAAAAGTGAAAAGTGTTGGAAAAACATGGGAGGAGGAAGACAGGTCAGAAAGAGGAAGATGAAGCATATATCTACGATGTTTTGATATCCCTTAGCTTAGATTGCCCCCATCTCCACAATTGTACAGGGTAGATTGAGATAACTGCTGTTACGTGGCACAGAGTACAACAATTTTTATGGAAATTACTGCATGTTTTTTCATCTGAATATAATTTACACTTGGAAATTTGAATTTCATATTTTGGTTGTCGAAGACTTTGGTTGTCCGCCATTTAAGGCAAAGAAGCA
>NW_007055027.1:0-2056 GCF_000164805.1 Carlito syrichta | reverse complement strand
TTTTGATTTATTGTAGAGATGAGGTCTCGCCGAGTTGCCAGGCGGGTCTCGAACCCACAGGCTCAGGCAACCCACTCAACTCAGCCTCCCAAAGTGTGGGATTACAGGCTGAGCCACCGAGTCCGGCTTGGAGATTTTTTAAACATGCTCTAGGGAATGAGATGTATAAAGGAGTACAAAAAAACCACTGAAATTATATTTTGGAGGGCTGGCCTCTTGTAGTACAGGCTCTTCCCGCTAGCTAAGTGTTCTAGGAACACTGGCATCAGTGTACCAGCTAGCATTGCTGTGAGAGGCTGAGTTTGGCTTTTGTGAGTGGTTTTTTTTTTTTTGGTGGTGGGGAAATTCCTTCAACAAATTTACCCATCTCCTAATGGGTGATTTATGAGTACACCTTCCTGCACTGCACTGAGTGTTCAGCAGTTTTGTTTTGTTTTTTACCCAAAATGACCTTAATTCCAATTCACCTAATCTTGCCCTGAGTGATTTTTTTGTTTCCCCCAATGAAAAAGTCCTCAAAAGGAAACATTTTGCCAATTTGAAAGAGGTGAAACAAAAAGCAGCAGAAACACTAAAAGGCATCAAAATTGATGAGTTTAAAAACTGATTTGAGCAGTGGAAAAGTGTTTCACTAGGTGTATTGCATCAAATGGAGAGTACTTTGAAGGTGACTGAAATTTAAGCATGTAAGAATAAATGCACAATTTTAATAAATAAATTGCAGTTTTGGTGATCCTCTGTCATATGTTTTATATTTTGGTAAAGGAGAGAAAAGAAAGAATTATTTCCACAGATAATTTATTTGTGCACAACCAGCAGGCCCTCTGTTAGTGTCCAGTAGGACTTAGAAAGGTGTCATAGATGTGACTCCCTGGAAAAAGAAAATAAGATAGGAAGTTGGGTGCATGCTGGGATGTGCTCTCAGGAGAAAGAGCAAGTAAAGCAAAGAAGGAAAAGAAGATAGGCAAGATGTGATCTCATTTTGAGTTTAGCTTTTGTTAATTTCATTGGAGAGCTTTGGGGCATACATTTTAAGTGAGATGAGCCCACACTGAGTCAAGAGGTATAGGGTTTTGTATCCTTAAGTTAGCCAGTCAATGACTGTGGAGTGTCCTTGGCTGGGAGAGGAAAGTGTATTCTCTTATGTGATTTCTCTTTTGTCTGACACCAATTATCCAGAGAAGAGGGCAGCCATGAGTCCTTAGCAGCCATCATTCACAGTAGCTGAGAGACAGGGGAACTGGTCTAATAAAGGGAATCTGAGAGAAACACCAATACAGGCTCCTACAAAGGATGCCTTCTTCTGAAGTCAGCTAAGTGCCTCCTCCTGTTGCTTTATGGAGAATATATTTGAAAACAAGGGTTAACCTCTTGAAAAGGGATGTTCATTGTCTCTCTAGCTTGACTAATATGTCATGGTTTCTTAGGAAGGGAGAGTTTTCTTAGCATCCAACCTTGGCTTAAACTGTATTTATAATAACTTTACTTAAATATAAATAAACCTAAAAGCATTGATAAACATCGTATGCTTATATTTCTTAAAATGGCATAAAACCAAAGCAAATTAAAAATTTAAGAGTATGACACGATAAAAACTCAAATTGACAATATAAATTCAATGTGATGAATGATGCTGTTTGCTGTAACTAAATTAACAATCTCAAAGTAAATATGTAACTGTGAAATTGCACAGATTACCTTGTATATCTGACATAGCCTATGTTATCTGATGTCATGGGAAGGACCAACTATCCACCACTCTTCTCGAATAGAAATCTGCCTGGGGAAGGGGGGCACACCTCATCAACAAGGGTACCTACACAGTGAATATTTGTATACCTAACCCTGAAATGTACCCCAAAATTTTAAAATAAAAAAATTTTAGAGTTAAAAAAGAAGAACTTCTGTAAAACTCTTATGTGTACAAATTGTGAAGTTCTCCAGCATTTACTTGGCATGAAGGAATTATTAGGATTTCCATGTCAGTGGTCTCTACTTCTTGCCATTAGACCACAATAATCATAAGTGTACATCTTGGCAATGTAGTGATCATAAA
>NW_007055026.1:0-980 GCF_000164805.1 Carlito syrichta | reverse complement strand
CCCTGAGGCAGAAAGAGAAACAGAGACCACATTGGAACAAACTTTCCACGAGATCATTCAAGAAAATTTCCCTCATCTAATCAGTGATACAAAAATTCAAACACAAGAGATTCAGAGAACCCCCGCAAGACAACAAATGAGAAGATCAACTCCTAGACACATAATAATTCGCCTAAATAAAGTAGGCACAAAAGAAAAAATCCTAAAGGCAGCAAGAGAAAAAGGCCAGATCACCCACCATGGAAGACCAATCAGAATAGCAGCAGATTTATCTGCAGAAACCCTGCAGGCTAGGAGAGCTTGGAGCCCTATCTTCAAAGTCCTAAAGGATAAACAATTTCAACCAAGAATAACCTACCCAGCCAAGCTAAGCTTCATCAGTGAGGGAGAATTAAAATCTTTCCCAGATATCCAATCCCTAAGAACTTATGCAGCCACAAAACCATCTCTACATGAAACACTTAAGAAAGTACTAAACACAGAAGAAAAGGAAAAAAGAACAACGTTCTTCACAAGAGTACAGGGAAAAGAATAAAATATACACGAACCAACCCCAAAAGCAAAAGAAAGACAAAAAAAAAAAGAAAAAACCAAGTGGAAGAACAATAACTCAATAAGAACTCCATGATAGGGACGAACTCTCACATTTCAATAATTAGTCTGAATGTGAATGGACTAAACGCACCACTGAAAAGACATAGAATGACAAAATGGATAAAATATCACCAGGCAACAATATACTGCCTTCAAGAGACCCATCTCACTAGAAAGGACATACACAGACTCAAAGTAAGAGGATGGGAAACAAATTTTCAGGCGAATGGAACACAAAAGAAAGGAGGAGTCGCGATCCTAATTTCAGACAAAATACCATTTAAGCTATCAAAAATTAAAAAAGATACAGAGGGCCACTACATAATGATAAAAGGTTCACTCCATCAACAAGAAATATCTATCCTAAGCATATATGCACCCAACAT
>NW_007055025.1:0-830 GCF_000164805.1 Carlito syrichta | reverse complement strand
CCCTCATGCCCCCCCTCCTCATTCACTTGGTCTCACCCTCAGCAACTTTTATGTTTCCCCAGATGAAAAAGTTCTCGAAGGGAAGTCTTTTACTGATGTGGAAGAGATGAAACAAAAAATGACAGAAACACTAAAAGGCATCGAAGAGTTCAAAAACTGTTTTGAGCAGTGGAAAAATGTCTCAATAGGTATATTGCATCAAACAGAGAGTACTCTGAAGGTGATTGAAGTTTAAACATGTAAGAATAAATACACAATTTTTTATAAATAAATCCTGGGTTGTTTTTTGGTTTTGGCATCCTACCTCCTTTATATTCAAAGATAAAAATTAAATAATCTAATTACTAAAAAAATTAAGACCTTAGTTTTTTCTTATGATCTAGAACTTGGGTTTCAATATATTTTTACATTATATTTTAATATTTTTATTTTAGCCTGTAATAATGTCTACTATATCTTCTTAGTCACTCTTCTTTCTATAAACAAAATTAAAAATAAGCTATTTTCAATTACATTTGTATCCATCTGTTTACTCATTTGTCTTCTCCATAAGCACAAGCTCGTCAAGAAGGATCCTGTTCTATTATTTGTGTATCCCCATGAGCAAGTAAAATGGTAAACACAGAATTATGTTTGATGGACTATGGTTAAATAAAAAAATTAAAAGATCTTGTATAATTTAAGCATTGTATATTATTAGAAAGGCTAAAAAAATTAAAAGATCATGTATAATTTATGCATTGTATATTATTAGAAAGGCTAGCTATTTATCTCACTACAGGAACAGAAAAAATTCAGTAGTTATTATATTTCAAAAATATATTCTGGAA
>NW_007055024.1:0-698 GCF_000164805.1 Carlito syrichta | reverse complement strand
AATCACCAGAACCCAGCAGGTTGAGGCTGCGGTGGCTGGGAGTGGCCACTGCACTCCAGTCTGGGTGACAGAGTGAGACTCCAACTCAAAAAAAACGATAAATAAAAATAAAAATAAATAAAGAGATGGGGCCAACCTATCTTTTTACTGCAGAGGTGCCTTGGCTTGCATGTTCCCTGGGGTTCTCTCTACCTGAGATGAGCCCATCTTTCTTTAATTTGGAGATCTTCTGGCAAGTGTCCAGATACCAAAGACACCTTTGTCTCTGGAAGTCATGGTGCTTGGCGACTTTCTTATCTTAGAAAAGCTGAGGCCGGGTTTGGTGTCTCAGCCTGTCATACCAGCACTTTGGGAGGCTGAAGTGAGTGGATTGTCTGAGCCGGTGGATTCGAGATTCGCCCAGGCAACTTGACAAAACCACGTCTCTACAATAAATAAAAAATTACCTGGGCATGGTAACATGCATCTTTAGTTCCAGCCACTTAGAAGGTTGAGGCAGAAGGCTCACCAAAGCCCATCAGATGGACACGGGTGGCTGTGAGCGTGTCACTGCACTCCAGGCTGAGCAACGGAGTGAGACTTCAACTCAAGAAAATAAAAAAATATATTGATTAATGGGTATCGTTTCTGCTGTAGGTCAGGTGGGTCGACAGTTAAGAATGGAATCGCCCTTTGGCTGGGTAAAGTCTCTGGGATGT
>NW_007055023.1:0-3995 GCF_000164805.1 Carlito syrichta | reverse complement strand
GGGCATAAGTGTAACATTTTCAATCTGTCTTCCTTGGTACAGTTGATAAGATAGTGTTTAAAAATTGCTCTGGGAAGCATGGAAGTTGTCCTACTCATTAAAAAAAAAATTTTTTTCTGACATGACATTTGATTTGAAAAGTGTCTACGTACTCTTGATGGGTTATTGTAAGCAAATGATGTAATTTCTGTACTCAGGAAATAAGAGGGAGAGCTGCCTTTATATACCCCTATGCGTGTCCTTTTTGTTGATTTAACAAATATTTCAGCATTGATTACAAAACAAGCAATGTGTGCAGATATGGCATTTAATTTCGCCTGCTTTCAATTATGGGTGGAAGCAGTCTATGACCCCTGCACATGCATTCATTTATTTATGAAAGCATGCACATTTTTTTCTGCCTGACTTTGTTCTAAATACATTTTCCCCAAGAACATGCTATGCTTCTGACAATGTATCAGACTCTAGAAATCAATTAAAAAGGCAGGGTTTCTGGTCTTGAGATCACAATAACGTGTGAAAATAAATGCAAAACCATAAATATTTGTGTAAACATAATAATATGATGCAATAAAATAGATAATTGGCAATTTATCATTGCTTAGTTATACTAAGGGACTTAGGAAAGAACTCAGCAAATAAAAAAATATTTTTTTTAAAAACAGAAACAATAAGTGTCACCTTCTGATATGATAGACAAGTGGAACCACATCAAACTAATGAGCTTCTGCAAAGCAAAAGTAACCATCAAGAGAGCAGGGAGACAGCCCACAGCATGGGAAAAAATATTTGCCAACTGTATATCTGACAAAGGCCTAACATCTAGGATCTACAAGAAACTCAAATGTACTAAAAGGGGGGGAAAACAAACAGCCCCATTAAAAAGTAGGCAAAAGACATGAATAGACACTTCTCAAAAGAAGATATACAGGAAGCCAACAGACACATGGAAAAGTGCTCAGCCTCACTCATCATCAGAGAAATGCAAATCAAAACTACACTGAGATACCACCTAACCCCTGTAAGAATGGCCATCATTAATAAAACAAACAACAACGTGGTGGGGATGCAGAGAGAAAGGAATGCTTCTACACTGCTGGTGGGAATGCAAACTAGTGCAACCTCTTTGGAAGACAGTGTGGTAATTTTTGAAAGAACTAGAAATTGACCTTCCATATGACCCAACAATTCTCCTATTGGGAATATTCCCAGGGGAACCCAAATCATTCTACAAAAAAGATACCTGCACATGTATGTTTGTTGCAGCTCTATTCACAATAGCAAAAACATAGAACCAACCATGTTGCTCATAAAAGCTGAACTGGATAAAAAAAATTTGGTACATATACACAATGGAATATTACACAGCCATAATGAAGGACAAACATATGGACTCTGCAGCAACTTGGATGGATTTAGAGTCGATCATACTCAGTGATCTATCACAGAAACAAAGAACAGAGTACCATATGTTTTCACTCATAAGCAGACCTTGAACAGTTTTTATAATACTTTAAGAAAGGGATTGGCAGTAGTGTGAAACTGTCAGGGTAGGGGAGGGGTGGAATTGGCAGTTGAGGGAAACTGCTAGGGGAGGGAGGGGCATATCTTATCAACAAGAGTATCTGCATAATCAACGTTTGTCTACCAAATTCTGAATTGTACCCCACATTCCTATAATAAAAAAAGTTACCTTCTGTATCCATCTCTGCAAAACGTACCTCTGCAAAGGCACCCAGAAGTAAAAAGGAAAATAAATTGTGAGACCAGAGATAAGAACTCATGAAGGAGAAAAGTACCCAGGGATGACTACCTCCAAACATAGAGTTTTGAATGGATGGTAATTATGCATTAATCTCTGAAAGATTACTAATGAACATTGGAAGAAAATGTAACAATTTAACCTCATGAGAAGTCTCTCTATTCTTCATTATTATTATTTTTTTTAATTTTAGATTCAGTGGGTACATATGCATATTCAGTATATGGACATAGTGTGTGGTGGTGGGAATTGGGTCTCAGGTTGCCTGCTCCCCACTACCTATGGGTCACAATGTTCACACTGTTGACTTTTCTTAAATGAGAATGATAAAAGTCTCAGACACATGAAAAAATAAGGCATATTTGGAAATCTCTAAGTCTTTAATATGGTGGGTGGATACAGTTCAAGGTGAAAACACCATGGGAGATGAAGGGACTCGTAGGAAATTGAACTTTGTGGTTTCATCAGAAGCCTTCAAAGTACTTTAAGCAGTGAAGAGTGATATGGTTAGATTTGCATTTAAATGTTGCTTTACTGAGCAAGATGAGGAAACATCAGTGAAATAAGGTTATAAACATGAGTTAATGGTAATGTTGAAATATTTCTGGGAGGCATATTCTGTGGTATAGTAATTAGAGTTCATGAGTGCTTGCCCTTGTTCCAGTGTTGACCACCTCTGAACCCACGTATCAAGAGTTGGTGGGTGGAAATGGTTTGGGATCTCTTCCTTTTTTTTTTTTCTATTTCTTATTCTGGAGGTTTGGTCACTCAGGTGACCACTATTTTGTCTGACTGTGCTATTACTCTTAATGTGATAACTTGGGAACCAGCAATCATAGGTGGGAGGTCAGGACTCAGTGGAGTCTAAGAATATTACTTAAAGGAGAAACCACGGGAAAGTAATGACTATAATATAACATATCCAAAGAGAGAGCTTGACCTTTTTGAACTCGATGAACTTTTGTGGATGCTCTAGGTGCTCCCTGGATTAGTAAAGAGATACATCTCCTTGACTGGGCTAAATATCCTTTTTGAGAGAACTCCCACTGAGGAAGAAAGTTAAGGAATTTATGTCTGCTGCGTAAATGCAGGGCACGTAGTTGCTTGGAGCCCAGGATTGGATGCCAAGAAAGAAAAAGAAAATGTAAGCCTGGCTTGGTGGCTCAGCCTGTAATCCCGTGTCTTTGGGAGGCTGAGGTGAGTCGATTGCTTGAGTCCGCGGGTCCGAGACTCGCCTGGGCAACTTGGTGAGATCTTATCTCTACAATAAATAAAAAAATCAGCCAGGCGTGGTAGTGCATGCCTGTAATTCCGGCTACTCGGAAGGCTGATGTGGCAAGATCGCCAGAGCCCAGCAAGTCGAGGCTGCAAGGGCCGGGAGCGGCCACTGCACTCCAGTCTGGGTAACAGAGTGAAGACTCCAATTCAAAAAAAAGAAAAAGAAAATGTATAATCCAGGGGATCTAACATATATTTAGAAGCTCAAGACTGATTAACACAAAAGAAGTTAAGATGAAAAGTGCTCTGGGAAAGAAAAAAAATGACAGTGTGTCTCTCTAACACAGCCATGGACAAATTTTAAAAATAATAATAATCTGTCTTCTTTCATATCCCTGCTCAAGTAAAATTCCTTATGATGATAAGGTCTTATTCAAGACTTTCCGAGGACTCTTCTCAGTTTGTAATTAGCTTTTCACTTGTGAGATTCAAGTCTGTTTCTCCTACTTTGGGAGTCAAGGCTAGTGTTAGTTTCTGTTTTCTGTTATATACACTGAGCCTCCCACAGCATCAGGGAGATAGTAGACGCTCTAAGTGAATTAACTCACTACTTATGGAAGACCTATTGTATGGTACTCTAGTTATCATCAAATTTTAACATTCATTTGGATCACTGGATCTTTGCTATTAGGCAGGTTTTGACTCAATATTTTGGAGGCGGAGTAAGTTTGCACAATTCTCCAATAAGCTTCTGAGTGATTTTAGAGCCAGGAAGCTCAGTAACTTGTCCAGTTTGCCTAGCAGGTTAGGGGAAATCCTGGCTTCTAACCCAGACCAGGGTGACCTGGAGTTCTCAAGTGTGCTGTTTGCTTTTGTCAAATCCAGCCATTGCTAAACGTGATCACACAGCTTCTCTGCCTTCTTTCCTAAATTGTGCCTGCTTTTCTTGACTTCTGAAAATACTCAGAATATGCATTGTTTGCCCTTGAGTCAGGAGAAATGCAGGGTATCATGA
>NW_007055022.1:0-846 GCF_000164805.1 Carlito syrichta | reverse complement strand
AAAGAAGAAGATGAAGCATATATCTACGATGTTTTGATATCCTTTAGCTTAGATTCCCCCCATCTCCACAATTGTACAGGGTAGATTGAGATAACTGCTGTTACCTGGCACAGAGTACAACAATTCTTATGGATATTACTGCATGTTTTTTCATCTGAATATAATTTACACTTGGAAATTTGAATTTCATATTTTGGTTGTCGAAGAGTTTGGTTGTCCACCATTTAAGGCAAAGAACCATTCATCATTAATAAGTAGCAGGTTTCAGTAAAATGTTTTGAAGGCCATAGTTCCACTCCAGCAAACAACCGTTCACATTTTTCTGTACCGTGGGCTCTGGGCTGAGTTGGAGTCTCACTCTGTGATCCGCACCGGAATGCAGTGGCCTCTCCCGGCCACCGCAACCTCGACCTGCTGGGCTCCATTGCTCCTTCCGCTTCAGCCTTCCGAGGAGCTGGCATTACAGGCATGTGCGACCACGCCAGGCTGATTTTTTGATTTATTGTAGAGATGAGGACTCCCCAAGTTGCCCAGGTTTGTCTCGAACCCGCGGGCTTAAGTTGTCCTCTCCCCGCAGCCTCCTCAATCGCAGGATTACAGGCTGAGTCAGGGAACCTGGCTATTTTCTGTTATGGTTTGGAGATGGAGTCTCATTCTGTCGCCCACACTGGAGTGCAGTGGCCGCTCCCGGACACCGCAGCCTCGACCCGCTGGGCTCCGCCGATCCTTCAACTTCAGCCTTCTAAGTAGCTCTAAATACCGGAGCGTGCTACCACGCCCGGCTAATTTTTGGATGTATTGTAGAGATGATTCTTGCCCGTTCTCTTTTCTAATGTCATATTTGTG
>NW_007055021.1:0-1878 GCF_000164805.1 Carlito syrichta | reverse complement strand
TAAAGTTTGAGAGCCTATAGGGGCTACAAGTCTCTCTGAAGAAGCAGAATAATTTAGTCTCCTGAACACTGAGTATCACAAAACCATTCTTGCCTATCTTGATACCCTCTCAAGTGGACTTGAAGTTGAGCCATCCCCAAGTAAGATTTCCTGACCCCTGTCTCTTTTATTAAGGTGAGATGAGATACCTGAGTCCTGAAAAACCACATGAAGTGAATAGACAGTGGATCCCCAAACTTGTTTGTAATTATAAATGGGCTTATTCATCTTTTAAAATTCATATTTCATTTAAAAACACCTCAGTTAGTTTGTTGTTATCTTTAAATTTTGATCCCAGATGGAATGATCAGCAATCTCCTTTGTGCATTCAGCATAACCTCTATTCTTAACGAGTAAAATGCTCCCACTAAATAACACTCACTCCATACACATCTTTTACAACAGCTGTAACAGTGCATGCTTCTTTGTTTAGTACAACTGTCCATCAACTGTATTATAAACCTCTTTTTAAAAGATAATGACTTCTTCTTCTTTCTATCTAGTGCCTAAGTAAAAATGTGTAAAGAATGAATGATTTACCCAATTCTTTATATTTATTTCACTACAAATATGCAAAGACTGTATACACAAACAACAATTTAAAGGTCTACGGTTCAGAGTTGTATTTTGTCACTTAATATATTGCTACATCGAGGTCAGTGTTTAACATGTCCATCAGTGTTGCCTCCTCACCAAGTCGGTAATCAGAAATTATAATTTTGTAAATGGCACATCTCAAACTTAGCCTGGAAAGTGTGAACCATGTTGAATGGTACCTGAAGAAGAAATAACTGCTTAAAAACTATATATTATTTCAGTTTAGCAAGAGATTGACACAAAAATTAAAGAAATAGCATTCCTTGGCTTTTTTAAAAGTCTATAAATCAATCTTTTACATACATGCAAAGCAAATATGACCCATTGGAGATGCCAGAATATCCTGATTGCAGATACTTTAGTCTAAAAATGTAGTTGTTAAAAGTGATTCAAATATGATGCAATTTTTTTTAGCAGTGCTGTGATTCTATAAACATCATAGCTTCTTTGGAGGATGAGTTTGTGTTCTCTGTATGGTAGTAGATAAAAAGGAACTATGAGTATGCATGATTACTCCTTGTTTTTCAGGCACTTTCAAAGTCACCGGTTGAAGATAGGAAACCAAGAGTTACAGACAAGACATAGAGCAATGCTCTTCATTTCCAGGTAGACAGAGAGACTGTCAAAACAGATCCAGCATGGGCAAAGTTCCCCCAGGCCTGGACTGCTGGTATCCTACATGTGATTTCATCAGATGAGCATGATTTCATGGGTTTGAGCTCTGACAGCTGGGATATGGCAGTACTGTGGTAGAGTAAATTCCTCTTAAAAGCAGATCATACTTCCTTATTTAAATCATCTTGAGAAAAGACTGCTCCTCAGAAAGGAGAGGAGAGTAGGAGAGGAAGGATTTGGACTAGCAGAAAAACAGGTTTTCCAAGCATTTCAAGCCTGCTGTTGGGGGGAATCAGTCTGGACCCTGCCACATGGAGCAGTATTTTAAGTCAGTACAGTAGTTCTTGATAAACATCAACACACCTCACTTAATGAGTAAAATGTTTTTAAACAATACTCTCGCAACAGTGTGTACTTTGCTTCTAAGCTTTCTTGACAACTTAGTTTTTTGTTGTGTTTTTTTTTTGAGTTGGAGTCTCTGTCACCCAGGCTGGAGTGCAGTGGCCACTCCCAGCCACCGCAGCCTTGACTTGCTGGGTTCCAGCGATCCTTCCGCCTCAGCCTTCCAAGTAGATGGAACTAAAGGTGCATACTACGACGCCCAGCTTAATTTTTGATTTTATTGTA
>NW_007055020.1:0-843 GCF_000164805.1 Carlito syrichta | reverse complement strand
CACTCACCTCAGCCTCCCAAAGGCGTGGGATTACAGGCTGAGTCACCCAGCCTGGCTTGTTTGTAGTTCTTTAACTGCCAGATCAAGGCTTTCCCTTTCTTAAGTTGATTTATTTCTTTAGGATAACCTTTCACAAAATGATTGGGGGCATATATACCGTGAGGCAGCCTTACCCTCAATATCATCACAAATCAGCTAGTAGAATTATTTTTTTGATATGACTGAAGAGTTGATTAAACCTACAACCTTTTTATGATTAAAAAGTGTTATGCATGAAATGCAGTTGGGGATGGATGTCTAATCACTCTATTTTCCTCATATGAATATTTTATTTTGAATTGTTTTATATTCATAATTGATTTTATCACACCATGCTACTTAAAACTAATTACCATAATTTTTAGTCAAAGTAAAAGAGTATTCCATTCATAAATTAACTATATTTTCATGTGGATTTTTCAAAGCATTTTGTCATTACTAATGACAGATGCCAACACATACATAAGACACTCCTTACCTGTTCATTTTCATGATGGATTCATCAGATTAAGTTTTCTACTGAATTTCTAACTTTTGGCAGTTTGCTAGGTATATCTCTTTTGGTTGATTCAAGTGCAGGGGCTAGCTTCACCCACACGCTTTCTGCTAACATTATGCTGGTAAAGCAAAAAAAGAGTTTATGAAAAGCAACATGTGTGGTATTTGAGAGGACAACAATAGATTTAGGTTAAGAACATGCTATTGAGAGATCCAAGAAACCAAGAAACTTATTTGCTGTAAAAGTTAGTTCACTATATTTCATATATCCCCACCTCATGTTAACTATATATTTTGTGTATTCCT
>NW_007055019.1:0-805 GCF_000164805.1 Carlito syrichta | reverse complement strand
TTTTTTATTTGCTTGCTTATTTTTGGAGTCAGGGTCTCACTCTGTCATCCAGGCTGGAGCACAGTAGCACGACCATGGCTCACCACAGCCTCAACTTCCTGGACTCAGGTGGTCCTCCCACCTCAGTTTCCTGAACAGCCAAGACTACCGGTGCGTGCCACCATGCCTGGCTATTTTTTGCACTTTTTTTGTACAGACAAGGTCTCACTATTTTGCCTAGGCTAGTCTCAAACTCCTGGGCTCAAGCAATCCTCCTGCCTTAGCCCCCCAAAGTGCTGGGATAACAGCCGTAAGCCAGCATGCCTAGATGAATTCCAGAGCCTGAATCATTTACTGATAAGTTCCACTTTTATAAACTGTAATTGATTTGTCAAAATTCATTAGACTTTAAAAAAATTCCACACACTTTGCTGCATTTAAGAAAAAAAATAAAACAGAAAATCAACAGATAACATTTTGGGTAATTAGAGGATCCAGGTACAGAAGTCAAAGGCAAGTTTAACCTAAGATGTTAAATCCAGGTCAGTCACTCTGAGGAGTCTCCGTGAATGTTTATTGGTGACAATGGAGAAATTAAAACTGTAGACTGTTATTGATGCATGCTACTTTTGCAACTGTAAGGTCTTCTTTTTGTGAATCTATTTCCCAATAAATCTGCTTCTCATTTACACATAACCACAAGTCACTAAGCCAACGTCTCCTCTTAGAGAAGGTGGCTAAGGGGACCCCAAATACTAATGAATCCACTTTAGTCTAGAAAACACACATAGCTGGGCTCGGTAGCTCAGGCTGTAATCCCGCGCCT
>NW_007055018.1:0-785 GCF_000164805.1 Carlito syrichta | reverse complement strand
CACTATATAAGCAAAAGGTACACAAATATTGTCAAAGAGACACTCTAAAGGAGGAACACAGGTTACTGCTTCCCTTCCTTGTTTACAAATAAAATATCATTGCTTTACACTTACACTTCAAGCAGCAAACCACTTACTCCAAGATTCCTAAGGGAGATATATGCTTAAAAGAGGACAAGTTAGAGCTCTTTGTGCAACAGAGAATTTGGTCCCTAATCTCTAAACACAAATTAAGACAGAATTAAATAGGAAAGTTAGTGAATAAAACTGAGACATATTTAGGTTGCGGATATAGATAGCCTCAAGCTTAAGTCAACCCTAAGACTACTCATTTATTCCTAGGTTCCAAATCTGAGTTTTGAGACCTTTGTGATTCAAGTAGATCTGATCTATCCCATAAATAAAATCTGAAAGAGACAGAAGAGCAAGAAAAAAGAATCATCCAATGCAACTAATATTTTCCAGTTCTTATTAAACTGAAGCAAAAATCTCTGAGCCAAGATCTCTTAAGGGAAAGAAAAGACAGAGAAAGAGAAGGATTGGTCACTTGGGTGTAATCTTATTAGAATAGGAGTTTCTAAATTTTAAGTGCACTCCAATGAAGCCTATAAACCTTTTCTTAGAATTGTCTTTTTAAGTGCATAAAATAAAACATATAGGCTTGAAAGAGAAAGCAGTTATATTTAAAGGCAGTTGCTGTAGTATACAAAAACTATAATTGAAAAAAGCACATTTTTGATGTAAGAATATATGTGCATCTTAATTAATGCATTATATTAGAAGTG
>NW_007055017.1:0-1084 GCF_000164805.1 Carlito syrichta | reverse complement strand
CACACTTTCAAACCAATAGGCAAACACTACCCCATTGGGTGCTAGAAGGAAGTCAAAGTGACTGTTAGGACCCCTGAGCTCCAGTCTGGAGTGAACTGTTGATGATGCCAGTGAAGCTAAGCAGAGCTGCAGCTCCATGGAGCTCCCCACTTATTTATTAAGAGGGAAGCAATCCCATCCTGTTGTAGCCAGGGAGAAAGTGATGGCCAGGGCAGACTGTGCACTCCGGTGGCTCTCTTTATCATGCCCCACTGTCTCTGAGACCCTCACATTCAGAGCACACCTATACACCGTTTTCTTTTCTGGTCATGCTTTCTCCATTGCCCATTCCTCCTCCCAGAATGGTTCATATTTACTCAACTATGGAGGGGAATTGAGCTTAAAAGATGAGAGTGCTTTCCAGTTTCCCTGTACCACATGCAACAAGCTTGGAGTAGACATTCTATCCTAATAATAAGTAAAAAGCTGAACAAATGGAAAATGGGCAACTCTTCTTAGATCCTTCAGAGAGTTGAGATTGCAGGGAAAACCACTGCTCCAGAAATTGAAGAGACAGACTGGAGAATGCAGATATCACAGCTTTCTGAAGCAGAAACCCAAGGATTGAAACCTCCACAGGAGCCAGCACTAAGGTAGGAAAACCTGAACTCTGATGAACTGCTGCAGGCACAGCATGGAAAACTTGAGAGGGAAAATCCCTGGACACCAGTCATGGGGTCCCACATTTTTGTCAGTTTGAGATTCCAGAGCTGCACCAGTGTCTCATGGCAAAAAAAGAGAGAGAAAAATCTCCCCATTCTTCCAGCAGGGAATTTTTTAATTGAAACATGCCAGAGCACGCTGTTCTCTTTAACAAGACCTGCTGGAAGGACTCATTGTTTAACTGGAGCTTCATGTGCTGGGGTTGTATCCTATCCCAACTGACCTGGAGAAAGGAAAATTCCTACCATGAGCCCCTTCTTTTTTTTTTTTTTGAGCTGGAGTCTCACTCTGTTGCCCAGAAAGGAGTACAGTGGCACGTTCCTGGCCCCCACAGCCTTGTCCTGCTGGGCTCCAGTGATCCTTCTGCCTCAGCCTCCAAGTA
>NW_007055016.1:0-900 GCF_000164805.1 Carlito syrichta | reverse complement strand
TCAAAGAAACAAGTCCCTGCGTGACTGCTGCCTGTGGTGACAGCTGACAGTGGTGATCTCTTCCTCCCAAAACATAAATATATTCATTTCCTTCTGATCCAGAAGGAAGGGAGCATGGAGTGGTGATGAGGAAGGTCCGTCTGTGCATCGGTCTCAGGGACAGCTGTGGGCACATGGGCTTTCAGGCCTTGCTGCTGGAGGGCCTGTGGGTGGCTGCCACATAGCTGGCCAGGGTCAGACTGGGCAAACCTGCCCGGGGGGCCATGGTGTGCTCCACACCAGGAAGAGGCAGGGAGATGCCCCTTCAGGACTCCATGGCTACCACTGTGAAGCCTCCAATGAAATTGTCACTTCTCAGCAATCTGAGTGGCTCTGTCATGTGGGGCATCAATGTGCAAGGGCAACCTGTTCTGCTCACTTGAAAACCAAAACAAAGGCCAGGCTCGTGGGTCATTGTTGGGAGCCAACATATGTAACCACACAGCTGAGGCCTATGAAGGCCTATTCAGAAGGTCGCCTATGAGACAAGGATATAACATCAAGTGTGTACATATGAATAGTAACCAGTGTATTATAAGACAACAGAATTTTCAATATTAGGAAGTGACAGTCTAAAATAAAATCTTATTATATCCTATGAAAAATGCACAGCAGAATTATTTTATATCTCTTTTTCTTTCTAAACTGTTTTTCTTCTTAAGATTTTTAACTGTTATTTCCTGGTAAACTGATTGATTAGCTTTTGTTCCAGTATGTAGTTTCATTTGGGGTTATGATTAGACGTTATAATGGTGATAATAGTTGTATTAGGTTGCTTTTGGTCAAGCAGAACGTTCTTGGTTTTTGTACGTGCAGTAACTTTCAGCTTGCTTCAGTCCCCGGCTGTCGTTATGGCAACTG
>NW_007055015.1:0-829 GCF_000164805.1 Carlito syrichta | reverse complement strand
TGGAAGGTAGATGGTGCTAAGAGTTGATGTTTATTCATGTTCAATCTTGGGAAGAGGTGCTACTTTGTGTAAAGAAAAAAACAGATTTATCCTTGATTCACCACGATCTTTATGAAAGAATGAGAAAAAAGTAGAAAAGACAAAATTCAATGCAAACAAAATGTGATTTTATTCTCATTCTTTTGCCAACTTTTATATGCCTGACTTGTTACTTTTTGCTAATGAGCGGCCACTAATGAAATTCCAGTAATTAAATAGAAATAGATGGACTGTTAGCAGGAAAAAGAAAAATCAATGCATAAACACAGATATTGCATTTTCTCTTAATCTTCTAATGACTCTACTTTTTGTTTTCACTATTACCTGAGCTCATCTTCATAGTAGGATATGCATCCATGAAAGATTTTCTTCATTTGTTAAAAACTTTGTGGAGAATGAGGTCATTAAATCAGTCAAGTCTGCCCACTCCACTTTTTCATGGAGTTTGATCTCTTATCTCCTTGATACTAGGTGCTTGTGATAAGCAGTTTTAGGGGGAAAAGCAACTCAAAGCATATGAAAGCTGCCATCCAGAAATAAGTGGTAGAGAAACAATAGAACTTTGATAAAACTTAGTGTTTTCTCATACATTTTTTCTGTGTGTTTGTGCATTCATTTTTATGTTAGATAGACTTCTCTAATAAAAAAAAGATTTCCTTATAGACAGTAGGTTGGTGCATGATTCTTTGATTTTTTTTTTCCTCCTTAGGGACATGTGGTAGGTAGGATCAGACTTCTTTTCGGCTTTAAAGTTAGGCATGACAGTGTGAGTTGTTTTGTTTACTCTGAC
>NW_007055014.1:0-839 GCF_000164805.1 Carlito syrichta | reverse complement strand
CAGAAGGATGAAACTGGACCCCATTTCTCACCATACATAAAAATCAACTCAAAATGGATTAAAGATTTAAATGTATGACCTGAAACTATAAAAATGCTAGAAGAAAATGTAGGAAAACCTCTGCTGGACATGGTCTAGGCAAAGAATGTATAAGACCTCAAAAGCGTAGGCAACAAAACCGAAACTTAACAAATGAGACTTAAACTGAAAAGCTTCAGCGCAGTGGAAAAAAATGATCAACTAAGTGAAGAGAAAACTTGTTCAATGGGAGAAAATATTTGCAAAATTTCTGTTCAACAGGAGAATGATATCCAGAATATACAAAAAATTCAAATAACCCAACAGAAGAAAAAACCTAAATAACAAACAAAAAATAATTCATTAAAAAATGGGCAAAGTGTCACCCCCCCCTTGGGTCTCCTTCCACTGTGGGAGCTTTCTGTCCTCTCAATAAATCCTGCTTTCTCAAAAAAATAAAAATTAAAAATCAAAAAATGATCAAAGACATGAACGGACACATGCAAATTACCACCCACAAGTATATGAAAAACTGTTCAACATTTCTCACCATCAAGGAAATGCAAATCAAAAACACAATGAGGTATCATCTTTCCCTAGTTTGAATGTCTATTATTAAAAAAACAAAAAGTAACAGATTTTGAAGATGTAGAGAAAAGGGAACTCATATACACTGTAGGAATATTGTTAGAAATGTAGTGTTGTTTCTATGGAAAAACAGTGTGAAACATTCTTAAAAACTAAAAACAGAATTACCACTCAATTTAGTAATTCTACTACAGGATATCTACCTGAAGGAAAATAGATAAAATATCAAGGAA
>NW_007055013.1:0-919 GCF_000164805.1 Carlito syrichta | reverse complement strand
GAGGAAATTCATACATTTTTATGCTTTTGTATTAGAGCACAAATTACATTATGAATTTTCTATATGCTTTATAATTTATATGACATTCATATATAAACTATATAATTGTAATAGCTAATTTTAAAATCAGCTCTAAACAAAGCAAAAATGCATGCCCAAAGAATAGAAACAGTGAAGAAAATAAAATACAGGAAGATTAAATTTCTTTCAAAGCAAATATTACTCATCATTCAATCTGAGTCAGGAAAATTATTTAATGTTACTCCCACAAACAAGTTTGAAATGACACCACATTCTAATATATGTGTCAGAAAGAATTAGTTATAAAATATATCCTGAGTCCTAGCTTGGGCAATTAGACAAGAGAAGGAAATTAGGGGTATCCATATAGGCAAAGAGGAAGTCAAGATATCCCTCTTTGCTGATGATATAATCCTATACCTTGAAAATCCAAGATAATCTGTCAAAAACCTGCTTGCACTGTTTAAGTACTTTGGAAAAGTCTCAGGGTACAAAATAAACGTGCATTCCTATACATCAACAATAAGCAGGTAGAGACACAAATAAAAAGCACAATCCCTTTTACAATAGCCACAGAAGAATGAAATACCTCAGCATCTTCCAAACTAGAGAAGTGAAAGACCTTTACAATGAGAACTGCAAAACACTGCTCAAAGAAATCCAAGAAGACACAAACATATGGAAAACTATTTCATATCATGAACAGGAAGAATCAACATTGTTAAAATGTCCATCCTACTAAGGGTAATCTACAGATTCAATGCAATACCCATTGTTACCCATGTAATTCTTCTCAGACCTGGAAGTGACAATATATCAATTCATATGGAAACATAAATGACCACGAATAGCGAAAACAATTCTTAGCAAAAGAAACAAAGCAGGAGGTATCACACTG
>NW_007055012.1:0-1130 GCF_000164805.1 Carlito syrichta | reverse complement strand
CTGGCATGACAGAGAGCGAGAAATCAACTCCAAAGAGCAGACTCCACGTTCCCTGTAGAAAGAGTGACCCTGACCTTGAGAGTTGCATAATCGAAACGTTTATTTACTGCATCCGTATCAGATAAACCAACTGTGTGCTAGGCTTTCTCTGACTTGCTTTGAAAAAACACTCTACCCTGAGCTTTAGAGAAAGGGAGAAGTGATCATTAGTTGCAAGGTTAGATACTTTGGGCTCTGAGACAGCCCTGGAAAGTGGTCTCTTGCTTCTTTTTTGTGACAGTCAACTCAGTCTTATATTCTCACTCTCTTGGGTCATCTATTCTCTTACTTTTGAGCCTCAGAGCAGGGGAATCTGATCACAGTTTGACTCAGAAAGACACTCTTGGGGTCTCAGTTCCTGGTTCAATCAATTTCCTAGGACCAGGATAGTAGAACTTGTTTTATAGATGGTTAACCGATACCTTCCTCTGAAAGGGGCCATCAGGGCCGGTGAAAGATACTGGCATGATGATCCTTAATGAGCTGTCCAGTCTAATCAGCAACTAATATGACAGATTTTCATCCTTTCAGTCAGTCAGCCACCCCAGAGTGTCTTTTTCTGCTGAGAAAAATCACTCTTGTGACTTCGCTGGGGTGACCCAGAGATAAGGGCCACCAAGGGGCTACAGAACCTGTGCAGGTATGTGAAGAGGAATCACCAACTCTTAGAATGCTTCCTTGAAGAGAGTAGAGTACTCTGGAACCTGAGATCGGTATTTATTCTGTGGAAGAGAGAAAAACCTTTCAAGGGAGGGACACATGAAAGATTTGATGTGAGAAAAAGTGATCACAAGGGCCTCACAGTTTTGAATGACTTTTCTCAGAAAAGTAGCCCTAGCACTTTGAAAATTGCAAGCATTGCCACCTGCTTGATATTTTTTTTTTTTTTTTGAGTAGAGGTCTCACTCTATTGACCAGACTGGAGTGTAGTGGCACCATCATGATGATCAGGGCTCATGGTTGTCTCAAACTCCTGGGTTCAGGCGATTCTTCCATCTCAGCCTGCTATATCATGGCCGGCTAATTTTTTGATTTTTTTTTTTTAGACATGAGGTCTCGCTGTATTGCCCAGACTGGTCTCAAACTCCTGA
>NW_007055011.1:0-851 GCF_000164805.1 Carlito syrichta | reverse complement strand
TGCTGTGACACCAAATCAAGTACTGCTTCAAGGAAGCAGTAACATTACAGTTAAGGACTTGGAGTTTGAAGCTAGACTACTCAAGATCAAATTTGGGCTATGCTTTACACTTTTGATCTTGGACAAGTTACATAACTTTCCTAAACCTCAGTGTTTCTAAATGTAAAATGAAAATAAAAATAGGGCCTACTTCCTGACGTTGTTGGATAAATTAATTATTGTGTAATGTGCAGTAGCAGTGGAAGGATTAAATAAGGATTGATTTTACAAAACATAAAGTACCTGGCGGTAAAGATGTGGCTCAAGTTATCTTAATGTTTATAATTTCCTGCACCAAGAAAATACAGATAAGAGGAACTTAGTGTAAATTTTTCAGCTACCCAGCATTTCATAATTCTCAGGAAAGTACCATAATTATCATATGTTCTGCAAAATTTTGAATGAAAACAATATAAAGCCAAAATTATTGTTTTTATTGTCAATGTTAACAAAAACTGTAGCATTATCTACTGTGGCCACTTTTTCAGAAAAAAAAATATAGCTATCTGCAATTTCTGGTTATATAACAGCTTATAAAAGCTGATATTATGACATATACTTTTAATTCATATATTGTCTTTTTCTTTTTGAGGCAAGCTTCCTAATTACAGGTTTCAGAGTAAAAAACCTATCCCAGTTTGCCTGGGATTTTTCCAGTTTTAGCACTAAAATTTCTATATCCATGCACCCCTGAATTCTGAGCAAATCAAAACAGTTGATTGGTCCTCCTCAGGTCTCTTTATCCTCAAAATGTTTAACATAGTTTCTAGCGTGAACAGGGTTCAATTAACATGTCTTGAGTGACAATAAAT
>NW_007055010.1:0-770 GCF_000164805.1 Carlito syrichta | reverse complement strand
TCTTTATCCTCTGATACATCTGCTCAACTTATGGAGTTGCTTACTGTTTTAGCTAGAAAGTGTTCAGTTTTGAAAAAGGAAGTGCCTTTGTGTCGTGCTCTGAGTTCAAAGAGGAGATGCCCATATCGAAGATATGGTGACTCATTCCTCAATTTGTAAGGAGGAGACCTCTCTTGGAGGTGGCAAGGACACCCCTTGTGTCTCAACAGCCCTTCAATTGGCTCCCACTAGAGCCTTGCTTGTGGATCATGGATCCATACCCTCCCCCTTCTTGGCTCCCATCCAAGCTCAGCCACCCGATGTTAGGAAGTGTCTCTCCCCTTTACAGAAGACTGTTCAGTCAGCCTTGCTGTGGGGAGATGATTTAGAAGGATTTCATGCCTATTCAGTAGAAACTACAGGCTTTGATGATCAGAGAAGGGAGATGCGAATATCAGACTTTGTCTCCTAAGTCCCTGAAGGACCTCAAAACTCCTGTGGCACAATATGGAGCAACAGCACCATTTACATTAGCTATACTGGAAACTATTTCACAAGAGGCCTTGACTCCCTCTAATTGGCATATGGTTGCTAAGGCATGTTTGTCGGGCAGAGAATATTTGTTATGGAAGACCGATTTTTGGGACAGATGCAAAGAGCAAGCTGAAAGAAATAGAGGAGATGAACTGAATAGGATTAATCTAGACATGTTTGTGGGCCAAGGAGAATACTCCTCCCAAGAGGCGCAGATTTTATATCCACAAGCTGCATATGGTCAGATCAGTGGAGCG
>NW_007055009.1:0-781 GCF_000164805.1 Carlito syrichta | reverse complement strand
GGTATTTATAATAATAAAAACTTGTGACTTTCTTGAGCAGTTGCCATGGACCAGGTATTGTTCTGAGTTGTGTGAGGCATTTCCTCACTTTCTCTTCACTATGATTGAACAAGGCAGGACTCTTTACTAAGCCCATCGTACAGGTGAGACAGCTGGAACATGGAGAGGGCTAGTACTTTACAGAGATGCCATGGTAAATGTGGGCTGGCACTGTGGAGCTAGACACAGAGACCACACTTTCAACCAATAGGCAACACTACCCCATTGGGTGCTAGGAGGAAGTCAAGGTGACTGTTAGGACCCCTGAGCTCCAGTCTGGAGTAAACTGTTGATGATGCCAGTGAAGCTAAGCAGAGCTGCAGCTTCATGGAGCTCCCCACTTATTTATTAAGAGGGAAGCAATCCCATCCTGTTGTAGCCAGGGAGAAAGTGATGGCCAGGGCAGACTGTGCACTCCGGTGGCTCTCTTTATCATGTCCCACTGTCTCTGAGACCCTCACATTCAGAGCACACCTATACACCCTTTTCTTTTCTGGCCATGTTTTCTCCGTTGCCCATTCCTCCTCTTCCCAGAATGGTTCATATTTTCTCAGCTATGGAGGGGAATTGAGCTTAAAAGATGAGAATGATTTCCAGTTTCCCTGCACCACATGCAACGAGCTTGGAGTAGACATTCTATCCTAATAATAAGTAAAAAGCTGAACAAATGGAAAATGGGCAACTCTTCTTAGATCCTTCAGAGAGCTGAGATTGCAGGGAAAACCACTGCTCCAGAAATGAA
>NW_007055008.1:27164-54333 GCF_000164805.1 Carlito syrichta | reverse complement strand
CCTGGATGCCGCTGCCGCCGCCGCCGTGGGACTTTCCCGGGAGCGGGCTCTGGACTACTACGGGCTGTACGACGACCGCGGGCGCCCCTACGGCTACCCGGCCGTGTGCGAGGAGGACCTGATGCCTGAAGACGACCAGCGGGCCACACGCAACCTCTTCATCGGGAACTTGGACCACAGCGTATCCGAGGTGGAGCTGCGACGAGCCTTCGAGAAGTACGGCATCATCGAGGAGGTGGTCATCAAGAGACCTGCCCGTGGCCAGGGTGGTGCCTATGCTTTCCTCAAGTTCCAAAACCTGGACATGGCCCATAGGGCTAAGGTGGCCATGTCGGGCCGGGTGATTGGCCGCAACCCCATTAAGATAGGCTATGGTAAGGCCAACCCCACCACTCGTCTCTGGGTGGGCGGCCTGGGACCTAACACATCACTGGCAGCTCTGGCCAGGGAGTTTGACCGCTTTGGGAGCATTCGGACCATTGATCACGTCAAAGGAGATAGCTTTGCTTACATCCAGTATGAGAGCTTGGACGCAGCTCAGGCTGCATGTGCTAAAATGAGAGGCTTTCCTTTGGGTGGACCAGACCGCAGACTCCGTGTGGATTTTGCCAAAGCGGAGGAGACTCGGTATCCCCAGCAGTACCAGCCCTCACCCCTCCCTGTGCACTATGAGCTTCTCACAGATGGATATACCCGGCACCGAAATTTGGATGCTGACCTGGTGCGGGACAGGACCCCCCCACACCTCCTGTACTCAGACCGAGACCGGAACTTTTTGGAAGGGGACTGGACCAGCCCCAGTAAAAGTTCTGACCGCCGAAACAGCCTGGAGGGCTACAGCCGCTCAGTGCGCAGTCGGAGTGGTGAGCGCTGGGGGGGAGACGGGGACCGTGGCATACCCAAGCCCTGGGAAGAAAGGCGAAAGCGGAGGAGCCTTTCCAGTGACCGTGGGCGGACAACCCACTCCCCTTACGAGGAACGGAGCCGGACCAAGGGTGGTGGGCAGCAGTCAGAGCGCAGCTCAGACCGCAGCCCAGAGCGCACCCGCAAGGAGAACCACTCCGGGGAAGGGACAAAGGAGTCTAGCAGCAACTCCCTCAGCAACAGCAGACATGGGGCTGAGGAGCGGGGACACCACCACCACCACCATGAGGCTCCGGACTCTTCCCACGGGAAGAAGACAAGAGACAGCGAGCGCAATCACCGGACCACTGAGGCTGAATCCAAGCCTCTTGAAGAGCCAAAACACGAGACCAAAAAGCTAAAGAATCTCTCAGAGTATGCTCAGACACTACAGCTGGGTTGGAACGGGCTCCTAGTATTGAAAAATAGCTGCTTCCCTACTTCTATGCACATCCTAGAGGGGGACCAGGGGGTTATCAGTGGTCTCCTCAAAGACCACACATCTGGGAGCAAGCTGACCCAGCTGAAGATTGCCCAGCGCCTTCGACTGGACCAACCCAAGCTCGACGAGGTCACACGACGCATCAAGCAGGGGAGCCCCAATGGCTACGCGGTCCTCCTAGCCATCCAGGCAACCCCCAGTGGTCCTGGCACTGAGGGGTTGCCTGCAGTGGAGCCAGGCCTACAGAGGCGGCTTCTCAGGAACCTGGTCTCCTACTTGAAACAGAAGCAGGCCGCTGGGGTAATCAGTCTGCCGGTGGGTGGGTCCAAGGGCAGAGACAGCACAGGCATGCTCTATGCCTTCCCTCCCTGCGACTTTTCACAGCAGTACCTCCAGTCAGCACTAAGGACATTGGGCAAGCTAGAAGAAGAACACATGGTGATAGTCATAGTCAGAGACACTGCCTAGCCCAAGCCTGTCTTTTCCAGCTCCGTGTTTGTGTCACAAAAGCAGTTATTTTAAAAATCTGATCCCCTCTCTACCACCTTGGTTTGAATTCTCTCCTGGGTTATTTTGGTTCATTTGGTGGGGATCATAGTCCTATCCACCACTAAAACTAAGTTTTTGGATCTTGGGGGATTATTATTATTTTTTTTTACAATGATGAAAAGGGACTCTTGTTACGTTGATTTCTAGTGTACAAGATACTGTCTGCTGTGCTCTGTATTTTTTTATTTTTTGACTAACTGTATGGAAAGTTGTCAGTAAAGCCTTTGTCAGAGGATGGATTTTTTTAATCCTGTTCAGAGTCCTGGTTTAATCAAGTTAAGAATGGAAGACTTTTCTCTAGTGCATGCACACAAATGCCCTATGTCATCTTTCCGGCACCATGTCCAGCACTACCATGCTCAAATGTCCTGCTGCCCCTCTGTTCTTCTGAATCAGGACTATGTTCACATTCATTTTTAATCTTGGCTGATAACAGACAAACTTCAGTTTGGGCTCTGGACCCCACCGCACCAGCCTAAGTAGAGCCTGCGCACAGGAAGGGGATGAGTCTAAGGTCTGTGCCAACCTACTGATGGTTTTGTTTTTGTTCTAAACAATGTGTCTATCAGTTTGAGCTGTGGCTGTTGGACAAAATGCCCAATCTCAAAGCCTGTTGACAGCACGTACCCTTCAGCAGTTTGCATACTCTTACACACAGAGGAGCAGTGCCCCCTATCTTTCCGGGCTCCTCCTTCAGCCTCCCTTCTCGTATTCAGCCCAGGAATATCAAGTGTTGGAGACAGAGCTGCCTTAGACTTCCGGGTTGGAAATGGAGGGTTGGGGGTGGCTTTTCTTGATTTACTGTCAAGCTTTAACTGGATGTTTGTGATTTCTGGCTCTCCCTTTGGTCATTCGAGCCAATGAGTAAGAGTAGGCCTGTGCCCAGTCATACCTACAGCTTTGTGGGGGAGACCCTGAACTGTTGGGGATTTTTACAAAGCTGCAGGGGACTGATGGGTTAGGGGATGCCCTGGATAACTGATTTTCTTGGCACAAGCTCAAAGCATGTGCATAGACCTTGTGCCCTGATACTGAGGAGGTGGGGACAATTGGGAAATATTTATCTGGGGAAGTCAGTCACTGAGGAGTTGGGCAGTGATCTAGCTTGGAACCACTCAAGCCAAGCTGGGGAGGAAAAGGATAGGACGGCACCCTCTAGCTTGAAAGAAGGGTGACCTGAAAAAGTCTGTTTTTTTGAGTTGGAGTCTCACTCTGCCTCCCCGGCTGGAGTGCAGTGGGCACACTCACAGCCACCACAGCCTTAACCTGCTGGACTCAGGTGACCCTTCCATCTCAGCCTTCCAAGTAGTAGAACTACAGGTGCATGTCACCACACCCTGCTAATTTTTATTTATTGTAGAGACGAGGTCTTGCCAAGTTGCACAGGTTGGTTTCAAACCCCTACCTTCAGGCAATCCTCCCCTCCGCCTCCCAAAGTGCTGGGTTTACAGGCAAGAGCCACCGCGTCTGGCCTCTGAAGGAGTCTTCACTTGTCTCTCCTAAGGTAGTATGGCCAGTGCCGCAGACTAGAGTCCAGTAGTGTCAGGAGCCAGGGAGGAAAGCCAGATCACACAGTAATGCCACTATCGAACACAACCCAAATGTTCTTCAGAATGTGTGGCAGCGTGGATGGTCCAAAAGGGATTATTGTCAAGCCTGAGGAGAATGGAGGCTCTTGTAGGAGAAATGAGCCCGCAACCAACCAGGAACTCGAGGTTCTGCTGGCCATGTCCTCTCTCCAGTTCTGGTCCACCATCCCAGTTGGCACAAGGGAATAGCTGGAAGTTGAGGGAGGCTTTGTGTAGTGGAGGCTGGGACTCACTGCAGGCTGCATGGAGAGTGCCTCCGGGTCCACAAGGACACAGAGCTCTTAGAGACCGCTGAGATTTGGAATGAATGGGGAAGTACCTGTCACAGGGCTTCAGCTGGTGGTATTCGTGAGAAAACAAGCATGTCAATAACAAAAACACTAACACAAAGGAAGTGTTAAACATTTTTATTTGCCTGATTTTACTTGGGCTGTGGCACAGCTGTCAAGTATCTAATCAAGTCAGTCTGGAGCACAGCAAACACACCTGAACCAATCCGGGGTAGCTGGTACTGCCAGAAACATGAGTGGGTCTCCTCTTGTTGAAGGCACACTGCAGGGTTTTTCCCGCAAATGTTCAACAAGTGCCTGAGTCACAGGCCAGAGACTGTTTGGCATATAAGTCCAAAGCCTTTGAACTCCTTCATGGAATAAGTGCTCAGGATCCAGAAGAATACACCTCCCAGCTTTCTGAGACAACCAAGTAAAAAGAAACATGCTAGAAAACCTGGGTGAGGACACCTCAGCCTTTACCTTGTCCGCCCCTCTTCAGGGGCCCTCTGGCCCCAGAAAGAACCACCAAGTTTTGGTGAAAAGCCACACCCTAAAGTGAGCTTCCTTCTTCCTTCTCTTCCCTGGACCTCAACCACTTCCTTCCTTTGGCTCTTAAGACATAGCCGGTTCAGTGGCCTCTCAGAAAGGGCTTGGCCAGCACTAGTAAGGGTAGGTCAGATGGTCAAGGCCCTGGTTGTTTTAGGAGACTGCACCAGTGAAAAACCATTTAACTGCAAGTATCCAGTGCCTCCACCTGAGGTTCAGGGCCTAAAGTGTTGCTTAAAGATACAAAGCACAAAAAGGCAAAGTTTGCCTCACTGGTGGTGTGCTAGTCTATATGTTTCCTCCTAAGTAACTCAGATTTTGAGTCCTAAGGAAGGCTGATGTTTCCTTAGCCTCTTAGGACATGTTCCTAAGTGTGTGTTGTCAGGTCAACCAGAATTCTGTTTTCCTATTAGAGGTCCCCATCTCCACCTTAGAGACTTGGCACTCCCAAGAGCTGACAGAGTTCAAGGAGTCTGGTTCAACTGAGTTAATGACTAGAATATAGTGCTTTTACCACTTCTTGATTGTTAACTTGTTTTCTTCTAACACCTTCAGCACCAGCAGACTATTCCACTGGTTAGATGTTAGCTATGATTTAAGCCAAGGCATGAAGCAAATTAAGAGCTGAGACCTCTACTCTCCAGAGGACCAAGAGGTACCTTTGTGACACAGGCCCACTTTAGTGTGTGTGGCTGATTGTACAGTGCTCCTGAGCCCAGCAGGGCTTTACCTCCCCCCTGGAGAGTTAGCCTTCTTGCGTTGCTTGTTTATTTCACAACAACCACATCTGTTCCCTCTTCTCTCAGTAAAGGGAGAAAAGTCTCCAGCTGGATCATACTTATGTAACAAACCAAGGAGCTGTTATTTGGGCAAATCAAAGGAAGAAAGAGACTAGGGTCTTCTATTTATTGTGAGAAAGAAAAGGGGGTGGAGTAAGTGAAAAGGTAGGCGCCCCTGGTACTTTTCCATTAGGTCAATTTTAGAGGCCTCTCTAGTGTCTCTGCAAACCCAGACCAAGCCCACTGCCCCTAACCTGCCAGCACAGGTGAATTGCTCAAGTCCACAGTCACAATCCCTTTCGGTAAACAGTAATGGCCATCCCCCCAACTACAAGGATGGCCAAAATGCTTTCATTTCTTTGCTTTGCTAGCTCATTCCTCCACAGCTTCCAAAGACGCCTACCTTTCCAGTTCCACCAAATCTGTATTTGGGAGCAGACTTCTTTATCCAGAACATGGGGATGGAGAGATGTGTCCACAGGGGACAATGCCCTGAGCTCCTCTCTCTACCCCCCACATGATCACAGCTTACAAAGAGAGGCTCCTGAGGGAGCTGCAGACCAGAGTTAGACACTGACTAAGCCACTTTTCTCCCTGGAGTGTTTTATTTGGGCAGAACATGTTCTCACCACTGTCCTGGTCTGCCTCTCTATGGCCTGGCTAGAGCTGCAAGAAAGGGACACACCCCACTGGTAAAAGAGAACAGGGAAAGGCCATAAACAAAGACAGACTTGTAGTTTATTTTGTTTTTGTTTTTTTTTTAAATAAATACACTTTACATTAAAGAAAAAGGCCTTTGATTTGTAATTTCCACATTGGGGAGAAAGGGAAGAAAAAAAGATTTTTGAAAAACTGAATCACAAAGAAAAATAGAGGGAGTGAACTTATATCCCAAGTTCCCTCAACTCCATAAAACCAATATCCACAATAACCATGCTGCCCCCAAGCCATGAAGGTAGGTGAAGATAGGCATTTACTCGGCAAACAAGCAGTGCCTTCCCACTTCTGGCATGAAGGAAAACAAGTTAACTTGACAGTGTATGAGGCAACAAAACACATTAGAAAATCATATATTATATTTATAATAAAATATTATTAATCCTTATCAATTTAAGAAACCACGATTTTCCTTTTCATTTAAATATGTATGTAAAAATGCCTCTATATTGTTTTTTAGACATCATTTTCTTCCAAAGAAAATGAAATGCAGGGACAAGAGACCTGGTGGATATAAGTTCATACCCTCAGTTATAAATGCCTGTTATTTTTTTTTTTTTTTAAGTTTTATAAAAAACTATTTCTTGTTCTTTAAGTAAAGAACATTATACAAAGAAAATATATTGTGAAATAACCCCAGAGGCATGTTTTTTTCCCTTGAAGAAAGATATGTCCATCCTAGGAGAAAGGGGGGAAGCAGAATAGGGCCTAATCCCTGTGTCTTTTTTGTGGTTGTTATTCTTTTGGGAAGGACCCTCAGATTCCAGTAAGACTGCCTAAACCATAATCCTCTGAATGCAGGGCATGCAGTTCCTTAAAAGACAAACAGCCCTGGGAGAAAGGGAAGGGAAAATGTTCTGAATTCATTTGACTCAGTTTCTCGCCTGCCAAGAATCTCCTGCAAGTGGTGATGGCTCCTCACTCATTCAGAGATAAGATGATGTCATCTTCCAAATCAGAGTTGTCAGAGCTGTCAGCTGCAAGGGAAGAAAAGGGAAGACTAGATTATGCACTACGCTTATAGGAAGCTCTCAGGAAGGAAGCACCTGCATTCACATATATTTATGCCTGAGCATGGTTAACTACTAATTTCCAGAAAGAAGAAAACACATCAATTAACTCCTTGGAGCTGGCTCTGGAGAATAGGACTGTTGGCTGGCAGATGTATTCTCCCTGGGACCTCTTGTTCTCTTAACTTTCAAGGGGCCTGTACATGGTGCCCTCTGCTTTCTGCCTGGGAGGCCCTAATGGGATCAGGTGAGTGTCCTCTGAAGCTTCCATCTATGGCACTTTGAATGGTGCAAAGGGGCAGGGCTGAGGGGAGCAATGAGTGAGCCTTCCTGGCACTTGGCCTCTGAAGTCTGTCAAGAATAGGCACAGGCCTGCCTGACCCCAAGAGACCACTAAAAAGGTAGGCAGAATTCAAGCTAAAGTGAGAGATTTGGCTTTTCCTAATCTCCTTAGTTACTCCCTTCAATCCTCAGAAGACTGCACAAAGGCAGAGACAGTCAACTTAGATTCACTCCTCTGTACAATCTGCAGGGAGCAAATTCCCAAAAAGGTAGGCCAGCATGTAGCAATACCAGAAAAGGAGCTATCTACCTAGAAGGGAGACAGAAGGACAGTGGGGAACAGCTATGATGCCCCAGAAGGTGGCACTACCTCTAATGAAGAGCCTCTGCTCAACCATTCATGCACTGCCAACAACCTTCTCTGGCAATGCACAGACAAATTAACACTCCTGGAAGGATCCATTAAGGAGTGAAACTAGATGGTAGCAAAAAGAACCCTCAAAAATGAGGTAGATACACGTCTAGCTGACCAAAATCAGATAGAAATATGGTGCTTATAAGGACTCTAGTATTTGCTAAGAAAAGAAAAAAGAAAGACCTTAGTGTCCAATTTGGTCACTCATAGCTCAGGAAGCTGTGTCACAATTTTAACAAGGTCCCCAGGAAAGTGGGCAGACAGATCCTGAGCTGCACCTGGAAATGCCCATTGGCTCTGGAGTGCCTATGTGGAGAGGGGTGGCCGCTAGTTCCAAAGGATCCCTCATCAGCCTTTCCCAGCACCTAAGAGAATCCACTCATGGACAAGCAGAACAATTCAAGTTCCCAAACCTTCCTTCTTTCACAATCTCCAATCACAATCTCCTTAAGGAAGAAAACTGAAATGGACAAAGGAATACCAAAAAAAGTATGATAATGATACAAGAAAGTCTTGAGCAAAAGAGAAGGCTGGAAAAAAGTGTTCCTGGGTCTAAGTGGGCACAAGCATGGCCTGACACCATTGGTGAAACTGGGGAAAACAAGATGGAGAGAAAGAAATAATACCTGACATACCTGAACAAACCAAGCCTCATTAGCTTCTCTGCTGCAAGTGCTCCAATAGGAACTGTCATAGGAAGGGGTAGGGCCTCCTCCCCAGAGCCAAGCCCAGCACTGTTACAGGCCCACATGTCAGACTTGCCTGGTACTCATGGCAGCCCTCCAAAGAACCCCCCCAGTGCTCATCAATTCTGTGAGCCAACAATACCAGGCCACCTGCCGAAGAACTGTCTGACCAGCAGCTATACAGCTATTAAGACCAAAGAGTCTTAAAAACTCTGTATCACATCTAAGCACTGTAAATGCTGCTTAATGAGGATCACAGCACAATCTTCTTTAAACAAATAACTGTCAGGATCAGGGTTTAAGAACCTTCAGGGCTCGGCACCAACTCCCCCAACCTGGTGGTGAGGTGGCAGCTTCCTCTATTTTCCCTAGCATTTTCCTATTCTCCATATATTGAAGTGACCTCCCATTCTGAAAGGTTGCAAAGGCAAAGGCAATCTAGATATAATCAATTCCTACAGTGTTTAACCCATTACTCTACCTATAACGTACAGGTTTCTGGGGCAGAGCTGACAAGCAGAGAAATACAAAGACCTTGGAGGCAAGGTGTTTCTCCTCCTAGGGCTAGGGTTGCTTCTGAAGGATCCAGGGCCCATGTAAAGGTATGTGGGGACACATGGGTATGGTTTTCTATAGTTTCTATAGCTTTCATCATATCCTAAAAGGCGTATATGCTCAAAAAGGTTCAGAGCTACTTCTCTAAGGGATTAGTGTGAGGCAAAACACTTGACAAATCCAAAGGTGCTGAGAATGCTCACTCTATCTGCTCTATTGAGAGCAGCTGTTGATTGCCTATAAAATACAGAGAAAGAGCAATGGAGTGCACACTGCAGATACCACCTCTGTATCTCCACCTCGATTCTGGAGTCGACTCCGGCAGTGTCCTCAGGTTGTCATCATTATTTTTGCATCATAAATATTCTCACCCAACTTAAAGTAACAACATTATCATAACTGATAGAACTAAAGATTTTTAGATTATGTTTAGCTTGAGAGAAGGAAACTTCCTAAACAGCTAAAGGAAGCAGTAATTTTACAGGCCAAATACAAATTGAGTGGTTTTATACTCAAATTAAGAATAGAAAAATGAGCCGGGCTCAGTGGCTCAGCCTGTAATCCCGTATCTTTGGGAGGCTGAGGTGAGTGGATTGCCTGAGCCCGCGGGTTCGAGACCCGCCTGGGCAGGCGAGACCTCATCCCTACAATAAAATCAAAAAATTAGCCGGGCGTGGTAGCACGCGCCTGTAGTTCCAGCTACTTGGAAGGCTGAGGCGGAAGGATCGCTGGAGCCCAGCAGGTCAAAGCTGTGGTGGCTGGGAGTGGCCACTGCACTCCAGTCTGAGCGACAGTGAGACTCCAACTCAAAAAAAAATAGAAAAATGCTGGGTGCAGTGGTTCACACCTATAATCCCAGCAGTTTGGGAGGTGGAGGTGAGAGGATTGCCTGAGTCCATGGGTTTGAGACCAACCTGGGTAACATGGTGAGACCTTGTCTCTACAATAAATCAAAAAATTAGCCGGGTGTGGTGGCACATGCCTGTATTTCCAGCTATTTGGAAGGCTGAGGCAGAAGGATCACCTGAACCAGCAGCTCGAGGCTGCGGTGGCCATGTGTGTGCCACTGCACTCCAGCCTGGGCGTCAGAGTAAGACTCCAACTTTAAAAAAAAAAAGAATAGAAAAATTAGGCCAGGCACATGGCTCACACCTGTAATCCCAACATACTTTGGGAGGCCAAGGAAGGAAAACTGCTTAAGGTCAAGAGTTCAAGACCAGCCTAGGCAACATAGCAAGACCCTGTCTACAAAAATAATTTTTTAAAATTAGCCAGGCATAGTGGCACATGCCTACAGTCCCATCTACTCAGGAGGCTAAAGCAAAAGGATCACCTGAGCCCAGGAGTTTGAGGGTGCGGTGAGCTATGATTATATCACTGTACTACAGCCTGGGCAACAGAGCAAGACCCTGTATCAAAAAAAAAAAAAAAAAATATTAAAGTGATACTATCTTATGTGGGAGGCACTAACACCAGCTGGCCTGCTGTTTGCTGACCCTCCTAACCTGCCTTACTATTTGTAATTGAAGGGAAATAAAACTTGTTTCCCACATCTCACTAGTCACATATGACAAAAAGTTTCATTAAAACTTACCCTGTGTCCCTCTTACCTGGCTCTCTGACCAAGGCTTGGGATTACTGCATTGAATAACCTCATCCTCCAAGTATGGAAAAATGGAAGCTGATAAACAGCAGATAGGAAGGCAGTTCTCTATCTTCCCATCCCAAGTTTCCTTAGAATACAGCTTTGGTAAGAGGACTTATGTACATCTGCAGAGCTAGCAGACTTCCAACTAATAGCTGGTTTATTCAGGATTCAGTACCACAGTCAGGGGACAACTTGACGTCAGAAATCTGTCCTAATGGGAAATTACTAGAAAAAACTAGAGCTTGTTTTTCAAAATTTAGAATAAAAAAGAAAGGCAAACAGACATGAATAAACAGAAGCCAAAGAGAAACATTTGGCCCCTGGTTTTTTGGTGGGATTAGCCAAAAGCAGACAGTAAAGGGCTACTCCATAGAGGGCCTTCATTTCTTCATAACTTCACCCCAAAAAGAATAATATCCCATGAGGAGCCTCTTTTTACTGATTCCAGCTCTGCCCCTCAGAGAGCTACCCTTTGATCTTTCAATCTAAGGCTCTCTCTCCAAAGCAGGAGTTGACAAACTACAAGCCCACCACCTATTTTTGCAAGTAAAAGTTTTATTAGAACACAGCCACAAGCATTCATTTATGTATTGTCTGACTGCTTTCTCACTACAACAGCAGAGTTGAATAGCTGCAACAGAGACTACATGGCCCACAAAACATAAAATATTTACTCTCAGGACTTACAGAATAAGTTTGCCAACCTCTACTTGAAAGATAAGAGATGACAGCCATTTGGTTTGGTTACACAGATGATGGGAGAGCAGGGGATCAGAGATGTGAAAGTACCTTTTCCTCAAGGCAAAAGAGTGGTGAATCCAGTCATAGGGCACAGAACCTTGGTATGGTGTGTTGTCTGGGCTGCACTGGTAAAAGAGAGGGGACCTTGCCCTGGGTGCCAAAGCTCGGCCTGAACTCTGCCCTATACTTACTGTCCCCCAGGATCAGTTCCACTTCCTCGTCTGCATCAGAATCTTCATCCTCCCCGTCCTCTCCCTCCTCTAGAAGGTTTGCTAGCTCCTCATCAGAAGGAGAGAAGTCATTGTCCCCATCCTCCCCTGCGTTCTCATTGTTGTCGTCCTCCTCCAACTCCGCCTCTAGCAACTGGTCAGTGTCAAGCTCATCTAAATCATCAGTATCATCATCATCTTCATCATCATCTTCTTCCTCTTGTTCTTCTTCTTCCTGGTAAGAAAGCATGAGTTTCATCAGGACAGACACTGAAACCCGATCCATGTGGGCCACATGCTGAGTTTTGCCCAAAGGGACAGGAGAGGAAACTGAGTAGAGAGAGGGTGGTAATACAGATTAGCAAATGTTTTGGGCCAGTCAACTTGTCAACAACGGCTGAGACAAGTACACACATACCCCCCCAAGACACTCAAAGCACCCCTTAATCAAGGATTACTGGTCACTCTACAAAGGCATTATTGGTCCCACAGGCCTTATCCAACGAAAGAGACAGCTAACTTGACAGAGTCTCTACCATCAATATTTCTAGGAGCCCAAGGGGTCTCTTCTTTTTCACCTGCATCAACTAAAGCAAGCAAAATCAGCTGAGACACTGGAACAAAAGTTTTTACCTGGAACCTAAAAAGCAATCCTTTAACAAAATCGAGGAAGAAGACAGCAGCTAAATCATCAGCTCCTAAGTCCTTCAGGCTCTTGTTCTTGATCTTCTAACCAACAATGTAGATAACCCCCAAAACTTACCATACAGAACACTAACAGATATTCATATTTCCTGTTACAATTTCCCCTACAAAAAAAGTATGTTAGATAAACTGTCTATCCTTTTATTCTTTTTTTTTTTTTTTTAGCTGGAGTCTCACTCCATTGCCCAGGCTGGAGTACAGTGGCACACTCAATGTCTACCGCAGCCTCGACCTGCTTGGCTCAGGCAACCCTTCCGCCTCAGCCTTCCAAGTAACTGGAACTACAGGTGCATGCTATCATGCCCAGCGAATTTTTTGATTTATTGTCAAGGCCTCACCATGTTGCCCAGGTTGGTCTCGAAACCACAGGCTCAGGTAATCCTCTCGCCTGGCCTTCTAAGGTGCTGGGGATTACAGGCTTCAGCCACCATGCCTGGCCTATCCTTTCATTCTTAAGAGAACTTCCCAAAAGAATTTTCTGGTTTCCCAGAAAAACCAATGAAATACTTTGCTCTGGATACCATGGGCTTTGTAAATGGTACATTCTGGCATTTGCCACAGTTTTCAGCTTTACATTAGCATTCCAATAGTTCTGCTTCAAGAGGGAGAGGACACAAAGATACCTCTTTACTTTGTTAAGAATGACAGACATTCCCAAGTAAACATAATCAACACTTAGACATTTATCTTTCTACTCAAATATCTACTGTCAGCCTTGCCAACAGCAAAGACTTCTAATTCCTGCAACGATAAAATATAAAATTTAGAACATTAACTTAAAGTCAAGATAAAACAAAACCAACAAAAGCAAAAATAATCTCTTTTTTCATTTTAAAGGTGTTACTTCCTGCCAGTCACTTAAAAAACAAGCATTTTGTGCTTACCCAGTCACTAGTATGCACCAACTATAATACAAACTAGGCTTATTCAGCAGAGTAGCTCTGCTTTATGAACTTCTGATTATATTGGAACTACCACTAGTGCCTTTTTGGTATGCTGTTTGACGCAGTGATTTAGAATTTTCAAAATTTCTGGTAGCTACACCGAAAAAACTGATCCCCTTTAAATACCCAGTAATCTTAATAATTGTGCAAGTGTGTGTGGTCTGTACCAAAATTTGCAGGGGCACATCTGTGTGTGTGTGAACACACAGGCAATTTATTCCACAGCAACACATCACCTCCAGAGACATACAGAGATGAACAGCCCTAAGCATTCACCCAATGGAAAGGAGCTGAGAGTACCTGGAGACAGCTCATAACCCATACAAGCACATCAGCTCATACAAATAATGGGGGGGGGGGGGGTGTCAAAATTCAGAGAAAATAATCCAAGTGCTTACCAGATTACAACGTTTGTCTTTTTTTCCCAGGCATATTTTCATGAACTTGACCAAAATTAGCTAATCCATTAACAAGGTACCACAGTTAAAAGTAAGTACAGTGAAGAAGAGAGTATCCAGGACCCTGTGTCTCTTAAGCCTTCAAGGAACAGAACACTCATACTTAAAATTTAAAATGGCAAAACTTAGAAAGGTCCACAGTTGAGTGGGAATGTAAAAGTTAAGGCAAACTGTTCAACTAGACATGGGCTGGCCAGCAAATTCAGGAAGACAGTTCTCTTTCATTTCTAATAGCATCAAAGTTTTAGCTGAGCCAGAACTGAGCTAAAAGATTTCAAATTAAGAGCAATCTTGGAAAACAGGCCAAGCAGAGTCTAAGCTCTGAACTACAGACACCATCCCAAATTCTTCAGGAGGCTACAAACCTAACCTCTACTGAATTTTGCGGCAGAAAAAAACAGGCATTTTTTTTTATCCCAGAAGACCATGAAGACATCATATGTGGTCATGGTAGAGGAAGGGAAATGAATAGGAAGAAGAAATCTACCTGAATGTCAAGTGGAGCACATCACTTCATGGTCTATAATTTTTATTCAACAACCAATGCCGATTTCATGTGTATCTATCTCATCACACGTGGAACTGGCCATAAACTCACTTTCTACATTTTAAATCTGAAACTAGAATCATGAAGCAGAGGTTCACCAAAAACCATCCAAAATGCTGTGGCAGAATTTAATTCTATGGGTTGAACCAAAAAAAGATTCTAGGAAACAATTTTAAGAGCATTTCCTGCTGGTCAAGTACGTGCTTGGTAGCATAAGCTCCTCTCCTTCATGGAATAAAGCTTCTAATAATGAGTGGTCCAAAAGTAAAAATAATTATTTAATGAAAAAAAGCAAATCTTGTTAGACTCTTGACTCAACTCCAGCAACATTTAGATAATATTTTGGATCCAGGAATATCATTTTGTTTTTTTCAGGTATGTAAGACTTCTTGTAGGGTTTGGAAACAGAATTAGAGGAATTCAGGGCCAGGTCACTTAAAAGTGAGCTACTAATAAATTTTCCTACAGCAAGAATTCCAAAACTATTCTCTTCTCAATTTCACCTTAAGTTAATTTCATGGTTACCCAAAGCCCCAAAACCCTGCAAATAACCAACCCACCCCCCCCTTCCTGTACAGAGAACAGGTCAACTGGCATGAGCTCCCTCTGCTTCTCTCTGGTGCCCTGTCCACATCTAAACTTGCCTTTAACCATGGTCTGAGGAGAAAGCAAGCCTTCTACTCCTGCTATGGACCTCATACCCTGAGACCCTGTTACCACAGATGCTTTTCTCATCCCCACCCCAAACCACACTCAGACTTATCTCTAATGGTTTCTCACCTTCTATGCCAAGGGGTTCAGCTGCCCCAAACCTAATAACTTTTCAGTCTACAAAGGCTTCAAATTTCTTCTACCTTATAGACTTCCTGAAAAGAGTCCCCAGTGCCTCCTCTTACCTGTTCTCAATGCATCAACTACTGCACTACCACTCCTTCTGCCAGCTTCCAGTCTCTCCAACTCTCTGTGGTCTTATCCCTTCCCAGATCAAAACCTCCTAGGGCTCTGTAACACTGCCCACATTATAGAATTGCAACAGAAACAATGACCAATTACTGACCGTCTATCAAATGCTAACTTTTCTGAATCTCAATCTCTTGTTAAATGAGGTGGTTTGGTTAAATCAGTGATTCTTACTCAGATGTAACTGTCAGAATCACCTGGGAAAACTCTGTCCAAAATACACACACCCAAACCCCACCCAGGGTCCAGGATGACAGAATCAATCTTTCCGATAAAGCTCATGCAGGTGGATTTGGGAGATTCCCCAGGAATTATGAAATGCACTCATAATTAAGTACCACTGCACAAGATGCAGTTAAAGTACCCTCCAGTTCTGAAGTTCTGCTATTCTGTAGTAACACACCCTGTCCCCAAACTTTCAATTACAGAACCAAAAAGATGAATCCAGATATTCTCACTAATATTCTCAGCACGTCAAACTATCTTATTCTTCAAGACTTACACAAAATTTGCTTTTTTTCATTAATTCTGCTTTGTTTCTAGACCATTCAAAATGATTTAATATAGTTCTATTTTTCAAGAGAAATAGCATTTAGCCTCTATTTCTTTCAAAAGTATAGCCAAACCTTTAGAAAATGAAACTTCTGGTCATTTGTTAAGAACACTTAATCTAAAAACTAGCATAGCTTTAAAAAATGTAATTCAAACCTGATCCTACTGCCGTGACTCTTTAACATGTCATATTTTGCTAAATTTAAACACCTACTTTTTTTTAAACACTTGTTCTTAATATTAACTATTCTTAAAAGCTATAGGTTCGCCAGGCATAGTTGCTCACGCCTGTAATCCCAGCATTCTGGGAGGCAGAGGCGAGAGGATTGCCTGAGCTCAGGCGTTTGAGAGCCGTCTGAACAACATGGCAAGACCTCGTCTCTACAATAAATCAAAAAATTAGCCAGGCTTGGTGGCTCATGGTTGTGGTGGCAGCTCCCTGGAAGGCTGAGGTGGAAGTATCACCTGAGCTCAGCAGGTACACAGTGGCCGTAAGCGTGCCACTGTACTCCAGCCTGGGCGACAGAGTAAGACCCCAACTTTAAAAAAAAAAAAGCTATAGGTTCATTTTAATGTCATAAATGCTTATGTTTTTCTCTCCTGACTGGCAAAATCTAACTCAAGTGCATTTTAATTTTTTAGGGAAAAGAAAAGAGCCTTTCAGGAATTATCACATTCTACTCTGATTAGGTGTGTGCAGTAAGTATGTAATCAGTAAATACTCTTACCATCCACTTCCTGGTAGTCAAGAACACACAGGAAGCACAGTATACACAGTGTGTCCCAGATTTCAAAAAGGAGTGAAAAAAAGCATTATTCCCTTGTTGAGTTTTTCCATTATGAATTTAAGGTTAACTATAATTAGCTGAAATGTATTAGAGCTTTTCAAAATCTAGGAATAATAATCAGTTACTAATCTTTGGCTTTATAATTTTCCTAAAAGCCAATATCAAAGATGAATGAATCGATATTTTAAAACACAGAATCAAACTTCTAACGGATCATATGAACTTTGATAGGTGACGGGTGTTTCTGCTTTCATCAAATACCTGAAGGCAGGCTGACTACCAGCCTCGGGAGCCAAATATTTATGACTATCTCATACATATGTTTTCATTCATCAATAATTGTATAGGTCATCCCTTCCTGTTAATCCTCAAACTTTTTTAAACATAAGGGCAGGGCAAAAGACAACATTTTTATGATATGTAAATTATATCTCAGCCAGACACAGTGGCTCACATCTATATTCCCAACACTTTGAGAGGCCAAGACAAGAAGATTGCTTAAGCCCAGGAGTTTGAGACCAGCCTGCGCAGCATAGTAAGACCTTACCTCTACCAAAAAAATTAGCCAGGTGTGGTGGTGTTTGCCTATAGTCCCAGATACTTGAGAGGCTGAGTCAAAAGGATCGAGGTTGCAGTGAGCTGTGAATATGCCACTGCACTCCAGCCTGAGCAACAGAGACCCCCAACTTAAAAAAAAAAAAAAATATATATATATATATATCAATCAATAAAGCTCTTTAAGTAAAGAACCATTTTATATAGGCACTTTATACTGAATCATTTTATTAGATGGCAGCTGACCATTCAGGATTGAGTTTATTTTGCTAAGCTGAAGGCAAATTCAAAGGTGTTGGTCACAGGTGCCCGCATCCCTGACCCACATTAAGTCATACCTGGGACATCTAAGAACTGAGAACAGATATCTAGACTAGGACAAAACTTTGAATAGCAAATAATTCATATGAAAATGAAAAGCCTCTAGTTTTAAAATCAGGTAAAGCATACAAAGGACAATGAGTTTAAAAAACAACAACTTGAAGCTGGCACGGGAAAATGCCATGGGTAGAAATCTGATGGGGGTAGTAAATACAGCAAAATACCATTACAAGATTCTAGAAGGTATATGGATCAACAGAATAAAGGTTACAAAGGAGACTTACTTAAATAGATATGGCATCATCCTATCTAAAACACCTGTAAGTCAAAAATCAGACACAAAGGCTGAGGGGATAAGTTCTCTAATGGATGTCCTTCAAATATGAAATATACCAGATAATTGATAAGGACTGTGTTATCAGTGTGTAGTTAAATGTGCCTAGGTCCTGAGAAATCCAGAAGCAATGCTAACTCACCCACATCACACACCTACCCAGACATTCAATCCTCTTAGAGCTGAAAAGCTTTCAGGATCTTCTACATATGGGACCTCAGCCACTCCTTAGAATCCTCTTGTGCCGACCCCTCTATATCTTGGCTGTCCATGGCAAGGCTGCCTCTTGTTTTCCTTCCTACGTCAGAGTCAGAAATCCTAACCACCACCCTATGCCCTTTCTAGTATTTCTCCCTTAACCTCTCAAAAGGAAAGTTAAGCAGAGCCACAGAAGAAGAATTATTCTTTTCCCTGACTCCAGCCTCCCTAGAAAGGGTGAGGCGAGAGAAGGGGAATGCTTAAATTGTTCCTTTATGATGGCCTCTTGATTCCACCTCCAGCCACCTATCTTTAGTGTCTTTTCCTTTCACCACTCCATGTCTACAAGAATAAGGCCCAACCAGAAAGTAGCCCTCCAGTTTCCAAAGTGTCTAGGGCAATCTCAGCTTCCCGTTGAGCTTGACCTCCCCATCAAAGACAGACACCAGGCATAACATGGACTCAGGTAATGGTCTCCAGAGAAGACTGCTGCCCACTGCTATATAAACCTTCAAGGATGTGGAGGGCAGGGATAATGGTGTGGATAAATCACTCCAGTCTGGGTGACAGATAGAGACTCCAACTCAAAAAAAAAAAAAAAAAGAAAATTCACTCAAGGGAACCACATGAAGTTTGGAGGTGCTAACACCACTTTCAAGTTCTGCTACCAAGAAAGACTAGCAACATGTACAAGTTGAATACATTAAAGGAAAGTCTTTCTACACACTAGGGAATCTTTAGCAGCATTTGGTGAAGTGGTATCAAATTCTAAAGATTCATTGTCCTTTATAATAAATATGGTATTTTAAAAACTATGAGCCGGGTTCGGTGGCTCAGCCTGTAATCCCAGCGCTTTGGGAGGCTGAGGTAAGTGGATTGCTGAGCCTGCAGGTTCGAGACCCACCTGGGCAACTTGGCAAGACCTCATCTCTACAATAAATCAAAAAATTAGCCAGGCATGATAGTGCACGCCTGTAGTTCCAGCTACTGGAAGGCTGAGGCGAAAGGATCGCCAGAGCCCAGCACGTCGTGGCTGCAGTGGCCGGGAGTGGTCACTGCACTCCAGTCTCGGTGACAGAATGAGAATCCATCTCAATAAATTAATTAATTAATTAATTTAATTAAATAAAAATAAAAACTATGGCTGTGGCTGAAGGTGGTGGCTTATGCCTGTAATCCCCACACTCTGGAAGGCCAAGGTGGGAGGAATGCTTGAGCCCACGGGGGCTCAAAACCAGCCTGGGCAGCATAGCAGGACTCTGTCTCTACAAAAAATTTTTTAAAAACTGGGGGTGGTGTCATGTACCTGTAGTCCCAGCTACTCAGGAGGCTAAAAAGGGATGATTGCTTGGGTAACAGAGCAAGACCATGGCTCAAATAAAAAAATACAGTTTTTCAGTAAAAAAACAAAAACAAACTTCATAAAATAATACTTTCATGAAATCCAACAAAGATCATGACTATCCTCATCTGTGTGTGAGGAAGAGGGAAGCTAGAGCCGGGAAACTGTCCCTTCTCTAAGAAAGCATCCCAGAGGGAAGAGCCTCTGGTTCAAGCAGCAGCCAGGTTCTGAGGAAGGTACTGCTCTGATTACCATGATCACCAGCAACCCTCGCACACAAGAGTCTCCCTTCCTCATTCTGCTCAGAAACCCACTTCTGCAGATATGAATCATCTCTAAGCTCTAATAAAATGCCTACTCAGCCAATCAGAATATACCACCAGTGGAGACCAATAAAGCACACACAGAGGATTTTTAGTTGCGTCTATGTTTTCACTTCTTGATCAAGGTATATTTGGTCGAGGTGTACTGTGTCACTTTTGATGTACAGGTAGGTGATACAGTATTCAAAGAAGGATTTGATTTTGAGAACCACTCATAACCTGTAAGGCCCAACAGTGAAACTCCAATCTCAAAATCTCAAACTGGCACAACAAAACAGCCTTGCTTGGTACTAGGTCCAGTTAGAGAAAAATGTGGGTCCTTTGCCCACAGTATTATACTTGCAACCAAAAAATACTTACAAAATTATCATTTTCAAAAATATTTGCTTATAAAAAATTCTTTTGAATGCTAAATGCAAGCTGTTTTTGAAGGATGCGAACAGAAAGCTATTTCATTAGCTCTATCCATTGAGCATTACTTATCAAGAAGCAGGAGAGGGATATGGGCAAGAGAGCTACAACAATGCAAACTGAGGAAAGCATACTTCTCATCCTGTGGCGCCACCTTTCTTCACTTACAGCACCTCCATGCCCTTAAAGAGCAAACAAAGCACCAAGACTAGACAATACCATAGTAGGAGAAAAAACAGAAATAAACCCAAGATCTGGAAAAAAGACATTTTATCTATATCTGCAACAGGAGAAAGTCAAATCCTAGTCATTCATTTTCAACTTTGTATTACTCACTCGGCAATAACTATTTGCCAGAAGATTAGACAAAATAATCTACTCTGGAGAGTGTACTCTTGGAAAGAGAATGTGGTGTGAGCCCCATAGACAGTAAAAGATCTGCTGAAACTCAGAAGTTTGAGAAACTTCAGAACCCATACTGACACACCACAAAGGCAAACACTTAGCAAAAATACAATCACAAACTAAAATTCCTATGAAAAGGAAGAATGAAAACATGACATGATATGCTCTACCCACATTTTATATATGTTTAATTTCTCAAAAGCATCAAAACAGTCTCTTTACCTGTAAGTTTCACTCTATTACTTTAAAAATAGACTATGCCATAAAACTGAGAAAATGCAAACCAAAACTCAGCCAGGCACAGTGGCCCACACCTGTAATCCCAGCACTTTAGGAGGCAGAAGTGAGAGGATTGCCTGAGTCCAGGGGTTTGGACAACTTGGCAAGATCTCGTCTATACAATAAATCAAAAAAGTTAGCCAGCCATGTTGGTGTGCACCTGTAGCTACTAGGAAGGCTGAGGGGGAAGGATCACCTGAGCCCAGCAGGTCAAGGCTGGGTGCCTTAGGTGAGACACCAACACAAAACAAAAAAACAAAAAAACCAACTCTATGAAAGTTAGGCCATTTCTACAACCCATCTCAGTAGAGTGACTATTCAGTTTGTGGCTGACATGGGAGTACAAGGGATGCTTACCCTGAAACCAGAATAGGGCATTTGTACCAAGGTCAGAATAATGCAATCTCTGAACCAAAATCAGAGATTGCTTAGCTTTACATTAATCTACAAACGGACTTCATAGGACTATCAGGTACTGGCTAAAGTCTTATAATAAAATTTCTTCTGAGTTTCAGTGATCAAGAGTACATGCCAGGCTCGGTGGCTCAACCTGTAATTCCAGCGCTTTGGGAGGCTGAGGTGAGAGGAGTGCCTGAGCCCGCGGGTTCGAGACCTGCCTGGGCAACCTGACGAGACCTCATCTCTACAATAAATCAAAAATTAGCCGGGCGTGGTAGCACACGCCTGTAGTTCCAGCTACTTGGAAGGCTGAGGTGAAAGGATTGCCAGAGTCCAGCAGGTAGAGGCTGCAGTGGCCAGGAGCAACGGAGTCTCCATCTGGGCGACGGAGTGAGACTCCAACTCAAAAAAAAAAAAAGTACATGACAGGTCTTCTGAGGTAGGGTAGCTAGGCCAGGTTAGACAAAGACAGATAAATTTCCAGTAGGCAGGTTTTAGGAAGCATTCAGATATTTTTATTACATTTTTTTACTGCAGACCACGTTGGCAGTCTACCCCATTCCCTTGACAAATTATTTTTTGTTTGTAACAAACAAAACAAACAATGTTTTGTTTTTTTGGTTTTTTTTGAGTTGGAGTCTCACCCTGTCCCCAGACTGGAGTGCAGTGGCCACTCCCGGTCACTGCAACCTCAACCTGCTGGGCTCTGGCGATCCTTCCGCCTCAGCCTTCCAAGTAGCTGGAACTACAGACAGAAAGTTTAACTAACCAAAGTCATAGAAATGATAATAAAACCACCTTTTAGCACATGAACTTGTGAATTAAAAACCTCTGGCAGGTCTCAGGCCAGGCACGGTGGCTCACACCTATAATCCCAGCACTTTGGGAGGCCGAGGTGAGAGGATTGCCTGAGCCCACGGGTTAGAGACCAGCCCTGGACAAACTGGTGAGACCTCATCTCTGTAGTAAGTCAAAAAATTAGCTGAGTGTGGTGGCATGTGCCTGTAGTTCTGCTACTTGGAAGGCTGAGATGGAAGGACTGCCTGAGCCCAGGAGGTCAAGGCTGCGGTGACCATGAGCATGCCACTGCACTCCAGCCTGGGTGACAGAGTGACACTCCGACTCAAAAAATAAAAATAAAAATAAGAAATGTCTGGTAGGTCTTCTGCCAAAGATAGTGTGGTCTGAAAAAGACTACCCCTTTTCCCACTCCTCCCATCAGAAGGGGAGAGATGTGATCCTCTGGAGTGGTGGTTACCAGTGTCCCACCATCTTCAGCAAATGAGCTGTTGTGAAAATATATCTATAGTTTCTTAGTTAAGAGTAAAAGTGCAGTTCTTCTTTTTCGAGAGAGAGACTTGACCATACCAGGTCTTTCTGGTAGGCAACTTGTGTCTGCCTGTTCTTTTTCTTTCCTCTCTTCTTCTCGCGAATAAACTTTGTTTTAAAACTTTGCTGGCCACTCAAATTTATTTTAGGGTTGAGCCAAAGAATCCACGAGTTTTAAGCCGGGTGTGGTGGCTCATGCCTGTAGTCCCAGCTACTTGGGAGGCTGAGGCAGAAGGATTGCCTGAGCCCAGCAGATGGAGGCTGCGGTGGCTGTAAGTGTGCCACCACACTCCAGCCTGGGCAACAGAGTGAGACTCCAACTCAAAAAAAGCATCCATGAATTTTGCCCCACACTCTAACTGGCATCATTCTGAATATGGAAACAGGTAGCAAAGGCTGATTAGATTTTAAAAATCCCTACAGCAAAAAACAGAAAATAACCTCTATGAATCACTGTTCAGAAAAAAAGAAATCTCAACAACTACTGACCTGGTCCTCCTCTTCATCCTCATCCTCTGCTAGACGCTGCCTGCCCACTTCATATAGCCTGCATACTGTGTCCATGTTCAGGGCATCCATGCTGCCTTGATTCTGAAATAGAATACCCAGCCCACAAGAGGCAGTTAGCTTTCAAAAAACCCACATCCACACCTCAGCTCTGACTGATGCCCATGACCTTGACCCTTGTAACTATCAAAACTTCTGATACCCAAAATTCTTGAGCTGACTCTGAAAATGAGAATGAGGAGGATTGGATAGTGAAGAATATAAGCACAGGAAAGACCACCCTTCTTGGAACAAACCAGTCTTGCTCTGCTGAAAGATCCACACTCTGCTAAGAAAGGGATGACAGCATGAGTCCAGAATAAACAGAGATAAGACTCTCTAAGCTGTCTTACATTGGAATTTTTCTTACTATTTATCTTGAATCTCCCAAATCCCATCAAATGAGTAGGTTTATCAATAATCTACCACCAGGAATACATTGACTTATATCAGACAAAATGTTTAAGTATAACTTAAAAATTATCCTAAACATCAATCAGAACAAAAGACCAAAGCCTCCATAAGCTCTCTTACCTCAATGACAGCAAGATAGCAGTCTTTGGTGTCTGTACACAGGTCAAAGATGTTCCGTTTCACATCAATGGTCGCTGGAAAATAGAATATGACAAAATTCAGGATTACATCTTCGCTGTGACCTTAAAACTTGCTCTTCCTCTAAAGGTACTCAAGATCATTATTCATAAATATTTTCATAACTCTTCTGCTTTTCAATAAAAAAAATACAGTCCTCCCAGAAAATGAAGGATCTTAAATAAGGAACACCAATACATGACTAAAATGATCAACGTCTGTCCCTTCATGCTTACCTATAGGCTTGTAGTCAGTTGCATTAAATGTTCGGAAAGATGACCCAAAAGGGCTTTTCATCCTCTCTTCCATTAAGTCATCTTCATCATCTGCCTGCAACATAGCTGGTTGGGGGTAGGAGGGTGGTAGTGAAACACTATTAAGAATTAAAAACATCCCCTATTCACAAGTGTAGAAAATGTTAATGGCCAATCAAAACTTCAGCTAGCTTCCTTGTATGTAAATCTGTTTCTAGTTAGCTCCTCTCGAAGTATCCTCCTTCTATAACCCACCTATTGTGACAAACAATATCTTCAACCTCATCTAATCCCATAACAAATGCAAAGGGTTATTTTAAGTTCATAATGACATTCTACAAATTTCTGCAAGAAATTTATTTCAAGATTTCCTGGTTATCTTCAAAGTCAGTTGCCTTTACCATGAACCAGCATTATTTTCACCTTCTCCTTTGTCAACATTTGTACCAGCACTTTATCTTTTATGCTACAACTTTCAAACACTTTCCAATTCACAAGTGAGAGCTATTTCCAAAAAGGAAGTATCAAATTAAGTGAGGAGACAGAGCAGAGGGCAAGGAAATAATGAAGAAAAGGATGAGGTTTATTACCTCCATACATCACTGTTCCTGTGTGATTAAACACAACACGACACTGATCCAGAGCAGGAACAGTGTGCAAAAGATGGAAAGTTCGAAGGTCCCACTAGGAAGACAGTAGTCAAGGAAAACCATTTAACACAAAACTTATCTAACCTCACAGGGGGAATTCTAATATATCACTTTTTTTCCCTCCTGCTAGGGTGACACTTTTATCTATCTATCTATCTATCTATCTATCTATCTATCTATCTATCTATCTATCTATCTAATCTATCTATCTACCTACCTATCTATTTGAGTCAGAGTCTCACTCTGATTCTATCTATCTATCTATCTATCTATCTATCTATCTATCTATCTAATCTATCTACCTACCTATCTATTTGAGTCAGTCTCACTCTGATTCTATCTATCTATCTATCTATCTATCTATCTATCTGAGTCAGAGATCTATCTATCTATCTATCTATCTATCTATCTATCTATCTATCTATCTGAGTCAGAGTCTCACTCTGATGCCCAGGATGGAGTGCAGTGGCATGCGCATAGCCACCGCAGCCTCGACCTGCTGGGCTCAGATGATCCTTCTGCCTCAGTCTTCCAAGTAGGTGGAACCACAGGCGTGCGTCACCATGCTCAGCTAATTTTTTCAATTTACTGTAGAGACAAGGTCTCGCCAAGTTGCCCAGGTTGGTCTCAAGCTCCTGGGTTCAGGCAATCCTCTCGCCTCCACCTCCCAAAATGCTGAGATTACTGGCGTGAGCCACCGCGCTTGGCGGTATGGATACTTTAAAAGTCAAGGAGATCAAGATAAAACAAATATATCCAGAATACACATTATTAAATGATGCCCCTGAAAATATTCTACAGTATCCTCATATACTTGAAAGCTCCATGAGCTCTCTTCCTCCCAAAAGTAGCACTTCATTTTCCTCGTTCTAGCAACTGATTTATGTAGAGCAAAAGTAAAATTCGCCTAAAGATAGATTTTAAAAAGCTAATTCAATACTTGGAGAATCAGGAGGCAGGAATCTGGTCACTCTTACCAATACATAGAAACATCCTAGGGAAAATCATCAATAATTACCAATACTGACAACAGTGCCCCGGAGATTTCACTAACACTTCAACCAAAGGACAGGAACCATATTATTAACAGGGTAGATATTTTAACCAAGTATTGGTGAAAATATAAAACAAATTATTTTTGTACCAGAAACCAGACAATAAATAGAAAGCAAAACATGAACAAAAGGATACAATCTCAGTATTAATGATGACCTCCAGTCCATTTGGATGGAAAACACCACTGATGTTCATGTTGAATTTGTCAAACTTGTGGATGGCCTGTGCAGAGCGGACATCCCAGAGGACGCCATCATTTAAGACAAGATCATCTGTAGGATTAAAGGTGGCACAGTTCCTCTTGTAGTTGTTGGCAAGATCTGGGTTAAATAGAGTCAACAGCTTGTTGCCAGTCTGAATATCATAAATCTTTAGGGAAGAAGGGGTGGGAAGAGAAAAATCAGACCAATTCATCCATTGACAAATTTAAAGAGAAACTGTGCAAAATATTTTCCCCATGCTTTCCAAATCTCCCCAAAATTATGAAAGCCCTAATACTATAAAATAACTGAAAGGTAGGAAGACCATATCCAACTCAGCAAAGTTTAAGTGCTCTGGTTCCCATTCAAAGTTTGAAAAATTCCTTTCCCACAAGTAAGAAAATTAGAAGTGAAACTGCATTAGGTATAAGAGAACCCTTTGCTTCTTCTCCTCTTTTCAGGCAACAGAAAATGTTCCTAAGATTAAAACTGAGAAATCAGCTGGATACAGTGGCTCACACCTGTAATCCCAGCACTTTGGAAGGCAGAGGTGAGAGGATTGCCTGAGTCCAGAAATTTGAGACCAGCCTGGGCAACTTGGTGAGACCGCATCTCTACAATAAGTCAAAAATTAGCCAGGTGTGGTGGCATACGCTGTGGTTCCAACTTATAAGGCTGTGGCAAAGGGATCACCTGAGCCCAGCAGGTTGAGGCTGCAGCGGCTGTGAGTATTCCACTGCACTCCAACCTGGGTGACAGAGTGAGACTCCTTCTCAAAAAAAAAAAAAAAAAATCTGAGAAATCCTCCATATAAACCAATCAATGACTACCCACAGAAAACTCCTTAAGGGTTACCTTTTGGAGAAAAGCTTCAACGAAATATCCTTTTTGCCTTAAAATCTCCCAATGTACATATTTTAGCCCCATCATATAAAAGCTTCCAAAGTCTACAATGTGCAATTCATGCAGAGACCAGATCTTTCCCATCAGTTTACAAACATACTGTAATATTTCCAACATTTTATTTTATTTTTTTGAGTCGGAGTCTCACTCTGTCACCCAGACTGGAGTACAGTGGCACACACACTCACAGCAACCACAGCCTTGACCTGCTGGGCTCAGACCATCCTTCCACCTCAGCCTTCCAAGAAGTTGGAACTACAGGCATGCGCCAACACACCCAGCTAATTTTTTAATTTATTGTAGAGATGAGGTCTCATCAAGTTGCATAGGCTGGTCTCGAACCTGTAGGCTCAGGCAATTCTCTCACCTCGGCCTCCCACTCCCAAAGAGCTGGGATTATAGGCATGAGCTACCGCCCCTGGCCCTATTTGTAATATTTTTTAAAATCCTCCTTTGACATAGTAACAAATAAGGAGATACCACAGAGAAACAATCAAACAAATCCAGATCATGGGACAAGACAACTACCCTGGTCTCTTCAAAAGTCAATGTCATGAAAACGGGAGAAATGGTTCTTGGCGGTGGCTCAGCCTGTAATCCCACGCCTTTGGGAGGCTGAGGTGAGTGGATTGCCTGAGCCCGCGGGTTCGAGACCCGCCTGGGCAGGAGAGACCTCATCTCTACAATAAATCAAAAAATTAGCCGGGCGTGGTAGCGCATGCCTATAAATCTGGCTACTCGGAAGGCTGAGGTGGGAGGATCACCGGAGCCCAGCA